>NC_088921.1:8942500-9242500 GCF_038396675.1 Hydra vulgaris | reverse complement strand
CGTATGCTTTTTCACCGCCAACCACCCCCTCCTTCCCCTCCTTGTATTTTGCCATACAATTTTTTGAGTACCCCCTACCTCCCTGAAAGTACCTACACTTTTAACCTACCAACCCAATATTTTATGATATTTTTTTTAATTTAGAGTCTCCATACCTTTTTAATTGACCTACTTCCCCCCCTACCCCCCTACCCCATCTCATATACGCCATTTGCAGACCTTTTACTCTCCGAGCGTACGTACTTTATGGACGATCCATTGTTGGAGTTAATCAGAATAATAATTGAATAAGAAAAATATATGCCGTAAAATCGCCTAAGTTCGGTCCCAATGTAACTTCGGTCACCATGTAACTTCGGTCATTTAAGGAAAAATATAAAAAAAGCATGCAAAACTCAAATTTTACGAAATTTTTTTATCATATAATATTTGTAATTAGTTCGTAAATATGAATCTATAAAAAAATAATAATGTTTTTATGCAACCTGCAGAAATAATTCTTTAGCAAAACATCAATTTGAAAAAATGCATACTATTAAAATCTAAAATCTTAAATTATTAAAATAAATGATCATATTTAATCTTAGTATTATTAAGAATCACCAAATTAATTATATTTACAAAAAAAAAGTTATCTTTAGAAAATTAACTACTTTTTTTTATAAAAATTAGTGAAATTTGGAAATACTCTAACTTCGGTCATTCATGGATAAACAAAGGAGACAATGAGCAGTAATATTGTAAAAATGTTGATAAGTGTTGCAAGTGTAAAATTTATAGGTAACTTTACCTGTAAATTTACCAGCAAATTTTGACAATTTTATAATGGATACACACCATTGTATTTTATTTGAATAAAAAGTTTGTTCATTATTTCAAAACTAACTGACGGTTCTTTGAGTTCTAAAAATTATCAAGCTTGTGACATTTTTTTTTGGAGATAAAATTACAGTCTAATGACAATTGATACTATGGATACTTTGCAAATCCTGTGACAATTGGTGGATCTTGCTGTTCTACTATAATGAGAAAACCTTTTTAACTTAATTGAAAAATATATTTTTAATTTTATTAACCAATGGCATAGCAAATGCGATAATGGCTAAAGTAATAAAATAGTTGACTAATTACAATAAAAATTAAAAAAACTACTACATATATTTAAAAAAAGCCTTTTATTTATGTGCTCTTTCTTGTTTTCTTTGGTGCCCCAAAAGACTTCTTTTTTTTAAGCCCGGGGGCGACGCCCTTCTTAGTTTATTACTAGTATTACCTGAATTTATATCATAATTTTACAATAAAACAACATTTAAAAATTAGTTTTCATTGTTTGTGACATTAAGTTTGTGATACGTCATTAGTATTTATATAGCAGCCAGACTTATGAGATGGTATTGAAAGTTTGGTCAAAGTAGATGTTTTTATTGTAAATTAAATATTGAGTACTAGTTTTTATTTTACATTTTTTTATTTTTACGATATCAATTATCAATATAATTTTCTCTATGTTTCAGGAAAAAAAAAATTTTTTTAAATTTTTTTATTTATGCATGATAAATAAATGTTTTAAGCTTAAGTGACCAAACTTAGGCAATTTTACGGTATATATATCTTTTAGCTATATGCTATATAATTTAGAATACTTGTGAAATTTAGAATAGACGCAAAGCTCTTTTATGCTGCAGTTTTCATTAAACTTGATTTGCTGTTTTGATTTTTTTAATTTAACTTAAGACAAAATATCATAAAATGAAAACTTTTGATCTTTCTTGTACATCTGTTTGTATTTTTCATATTTCATATACATACATCTGTTTGTAATTTCTTTCAAGTTAATTAGTTGTGTTTAGAAACTTTTTTTTAGTTGCATTTAGAAACACAGTTACCCTCTTTTTTTTTAAGTTTATTTGTTGTGTTTAGAAACACAGTTAACTTTTAATTTTTAAGGTTATTAGTTATGTTTAGAAGCACAGTTGAATCTTTTTTAGTTAAACTTTTCTTAATAAATAGTTTTTTTTTCCAAACTTTTTTAATGTTTGAAATGTAAACAATATGTACATACATCTCTTAGCATTTTTGTTTTAAGTTTATTGTTGTATTTAGAAACTTTTTTTCAGTTGTATTTAGAAATACAATTAACTTTTTTTTAATGGTGTTTAGAAACAGTAAACTTTTTTTTGAAAACATTTAAAAAATCTTTTTATAAAATTATTAATTTTAGTACCCAGTGCTCCTACAAAATTTTGTGTTCTTTTTTCTACCACATCAAAATTGAAACTTAGCTGAGATGAACCTTTGGAAAAAAATGGTGTAATTATAGGGTATGAACTCTCTGTTGAAGGTATAAAAATCAATATTTTCCATGATTTGGCATTATAAGTATTAATATTTTTGTTATACTTTGTTTGTATATTTTTATTTATATATATTTTGTCATGATAAGTATTAAGAAAAAGAAAAACTAGATGAATAAAGATTTTTTGAGTATAAAGGAACAATAAGGATGAGATAAACGCTTGAGCAGCGATAATAGTAGTATTTGTATGATTGAGGAAGAAATGCAATCTTTCAACAATGGACAAAAACTCTGCATCTTGAAAAATGCTTGGCATCTAGAGTTATCCAACTATATTTTCTATGTGTTTTTTGACCTTGTTTATAAAAGAAAGGACGTTATTAGAAGCACTTGTTTAAATATGACAACAGAGTTCCACACAAAGATGAATAAAAGGTTGATAAATGTAGAGAATGGAATCAGAAGTAAGAAAATGACAAGCAAGGTAAATGATTAACTATAGTAGAGACTAACTTTGCAATGATTGAATGTTTCCATGAGAGTTCAGTTTTTTGAATTGAATTGAACAATTGATTGAATGTTTTCATGAGAGGTCAGTTAACAAAAGTAAAAGAAATTTAGAGAAGATATTAAGTAAAAAACTCAAAAAGAGTGTCTCACTTATTAAAAAAAGTGTGAATGAAAAAAAAGAGTGAGTGAAAAAAGTCAATATAGAAGTAAAATTAAAATATTTTTTTTTCAGTAACTGCTCCTATCTGTCACAGAAAAGAGATCTTCATGATGATTTCATAAAGGAATCATGAAGGAAATCTCAATGAATAAATGAAACATCGTGTAACATCATGAAGGAAATGAAACATCATGAAGAAAATCTCAATGAATAAATGAATAAAATTTGAAATGAATAAGTGTGTTATTTCTCACACACTTATTTATTTCAAATTTTTATAAAACAACTTAAATACTGTGGTTAGAAAAGAATGATTCAATAATTTTGAAATTTTTCTGAGATGCATCTTATAAAGAAAGTTTATTGAGAAAACCAACATCAAAAACCAGCATCAAGATATATGATAAATATCAAAAGAATCATATCAAGATATCAATCAACCATATCAAGAGAGCAACCAAGAGGCAACACCCTTGCCTCACTTTATCAATGTCTTGCCTCGCTGCCTTCTACCTAATCTTTTTATCTTTTCATTACTATGGTTACAATGAGTCAGCAGTAAAACAAGAAGATTAAATTTATTCATTTATGTCTCAATTCAGATAGCAAATAATTAAATAATAAATAATATTCAGGTTTAAATTTAATTTCGGAATTAAATATTTAGACTCAAGATGAGATTTTAGAAGTATTTTACTGGTAATAGTCTAGTAATTAATAATAATAGTAACTAGGCAGCAGTTAGAAGCGACAGAGCCATCACCAACAAACATTTCAAACTACACCTCTAACTTCCAACAAGGCTGCAAACAATCACTATTAAGTTGTGAGCTACTAGAAAAAAGTATAGAGTTATATAGCAAGGAAAGGATTGGCAGAAGACTTTAAAATTTGAAACTGAAATGTTACTTGAAACTGAAAAAACAATAGAGTTATATAACAAGCAGATAGACAGAAGACTTGATAAGTTGAAGGTTGTATGAGTCAGAAAAACATGAAGATGGGAGAGAGTTCCAAAGGGTTAAAGTGCAGAAAAAAACAAGACAAATAAAAGTTTTTAGAGCATGCAGGGGCAGTAAAAAAATGAGACTTTGCTGAATGGCAAAGTTTTAGTAAGTTTTAGTTGATGGAGCTTGAGATGATAGCTTCTAGTATTTGTAAGAAAGAGATTTGTAAAAAAGAAAAGAAAGAGACTTTATTAAAACTTTAAACTTTACTTTAGATGGGAAGAAGCTCAAGCTTAGCTGATAGAGTCCATCTTTACAATGCACTTTGTCTAGAAGGGAAAGAGCATCATTAGAAGAAATAGCCAAAATATGACAGCTGTATTCAATACAGGGATAAATAAGAGATTTGCAGAGGTAGAGAATGGAACCAGGAGTAATAAAATGGTGAGCACGATAAAAAGAAGCAATCTTAGCAGATGCTATTTTAGCAATCAGTTGTATATATAGTTCAATGAGAGGTCAGTAGTGAACAATAATCCAAGAAGATGTAAAAAAAAAAAAAAAGGACTTAGAAAGAGGGTTCCCATTCATCAATTTAGGAATGTCGACAGTATTGCGATAATTGTTTGCAGTGAATAACTAAGTTTTAGTGGAAATTAAATGGAATTTAAAATTCACAAGTCACTACAAGCCCCAATTTGTTATAGAACTGAGATCAGATTCAAGATCAATTGCCTGTTTTTAGCCATTGAAAAGAGAAGATTTTTTGTCAAGGCAGGAGTATAAAGTTAAATCATCAGCAAATAGAGCCACTTTAGATTCAAGTTTGTCAGGACGACAATGTAGATAAGATACAAAACAAGACCAAGGATCGAATTTTTAGCTACCCTTGAAGTTACTGGAATTAAAGAAGAGTTTTTTTTGGTGTTCATCGATAAAATAAAACGAATAGAAAAAAATAATTTGATAATTTCAAAATCAATTTGATAATTTCAAAATCTTTCCCAGATACACTATATGAAGCAAGCTTGTTAAGAAGACCCGCATGCCAAACTTTATTGAAAGCTTTAGATATATTAAGAACAATGGGCTATTGCTTTGTCTTACTGCCTCCATCTAATGCACAATAGAATCTTTCAATCACAGCAGTTAGCAAGTCACCCATAGAGGAAGAAGATCCAAAATTGTATTGTCTGACAGTAAGTTATTTGACTCAAGATAGGATGTTATAAATTTGTTGATTAATAACTCAAAGACCTTGCTAATGACAGATAGAAGACTGATTGGACAAAAGTTAGAGAGGTCATGATGTTCTCCAGAAATTTTTAAAATTTTATATGCCACCGAGTAATTGGTTAAAAATCTTGCTTTTTAATCTATTTAATCACATAGACTAATTTCTAGTTTTAACAACATTTAAAAAGTATTTTTTAAAAATATATAGAATCAGGGTTGCTATTTCATTTGGTCTTGGAACTTTTTTAACATTTATAACATTTTTAATTAACATTAAAAGAAAAAAAATTATAAAGTAATCATTTTTCAATATACACTTATTTCATTTTTCAATTTTACACTTATTTTCTCCTCTGCTCTGGTTTTTTGCAAGGGTGAAGCTGTCTCTTAATTTGACTTCCAAACTTTCATTGATGGCTCTGATAAAAGTTTTACAGACCTTTCCACTGATTTGAACTGACTATTAACAAACCCTAAGCTGTAACAAAGGGCTCCAAATGTGGCCTTGACAATTCACACCAAAAGTACGAACAGGGACACCATCTATGCTCAACATGGCACTGTTAGTGCTCTGCTATTTTACAGCTGTTGATGGAATCAACCTCATTGAGAGCTACCACAGAACCATAAAACTGTGTTATAGTGCAGTATTCTTTTTAGGAGATAATAGAATGAGTTGACTTGTCATACAAACAGAGTCACAAACAAACCCATGCATTGAGTCAAAAAGATCCAGCATTCAACATCCTTAACTGGAAACAATACATTATAAATACATCAACGCCAGCCTAAAAGATGAAGAAGGGGTGCAAGGCTTGTCAACAGATAGAACCTGTTTACCCCTTAAACTTAAACCCCTTTGCCGCTTATTAGAACAACTGTTGCAACACACTTTTATAAAGTGTAATTTATAATAAAATTTGATGACATAATTAAATAAATTTTTTTTCTTCTTCAGTTTGACTAATATAAAAATTATCCAAATGGCCAGTTATTATAATTTTTGCATTACCTATTTTTCTTGCAACTTTTTTCTTTTTCTTATCTTTTTGGATATTTCAAAGTCTTCTAGTTTCAAAATGGCTCTTACTTTTTATAATCTTTTTCTGAAACTGGAACTTTATTTTAGGGAAGAATTTAACTAAATTTAAGAGAAAGTTTTTCAATTATTAACAAGCATAAAACTAAAATATAATAACACAAAAAAAACAACAAAAAAACAACAGCAAAAAAAAACCCTGTTTGCTTTCTTCACAGAGACATAGTACTTATTAGAATAACCCTTGCAACAAACATTTCTAAAGGGTAATATTTAATAAAATTTGATGACATAGTTAAAGAATTAAAACTTGACAGAAACTTCTGTAAAATTTGTAGTCAGTTTTGTAACAAATTTTTTTGATCATACTTGTTTATAAATTCTAGATTTTTGTATGTGTATTATTAGCTTCAAACCTGTCATCACAATTTAAACGAGGAAGATAAGTTGGTATATCTGCACGCAGATATATCAAATAATTTAAAAATGTTTTTTAATAACCAAGGAACACGAATTTTATGTTTTGAAGCTTTAGTGTGAAAATACTTTTTTAAATTTTCAATATGTTATTTCTTAGATGTTTCTTCTTATTAAGTGGTACATTTTTTTAAGGTTTTAAAATGACAAGAGAATCAATTTTCTTAGTTAAAATATGTTATGTAATTCAGTATGCTTATATATAATATATAAGCATATTGAATTATCTATTTATATGCTGGGAGGTCACTAACAGGTAGAACACAAGACTTTATGACGTGAAAAGTTTTATATGTGGTTTATTTGTTTTAAATTTATGATGTGAAAAGTTTTATATGTTGTTTTGTATTTCATAATATTTTAATAGATGCATAAAACTTATTTTGTTTTTCTCAAAAATCTTTCTTTAAGGTATATTTATTTGTTGATAGTTCAATTTTATACTCCAGTATATAAAAGGTTTTTGATTGTTTATAATAGATGATCTTAAATGTAATCTCTCTTCTGTGTGTTTGCAATGACTGGTGAATTTTAGTACAAACAAAATTTTTTTACTGCTTGTTATTATTGCAAAATTTTTAATGTTTTTATTTTGATGAATGAAAACTCCACTACTGACCACTTGTCAAAACCATGTAAAAAATTTTCAATCGACTACAAAGTTGCTAAAGTTACATCTGCTATTATTGCATCACTTTTTTGTACTTTTTATTTTTTCTCCTGATTCCTGATTACCTCTGATTCTGATACCTCCATCTCCTGATTACATTTGATTCTGATACTTCTATTTCCTGATTCCTGATTTCCTCTGATTCTGATACCTCTATCTCCTGATTACCTCTAATTCTGATAATTCCATCTCCTAATTCCTAATTACCTCTGATTCTGATTGATTTTTTGGTTTTATTTTTTTATTTTTTTAAGGAAAATCAATAAGTATATTTTTAAAGACAAAAAGTTATATAATGACACATCTACAATCTTCAACTCAGTACAATTTTGAGGTATTGAGATATTCCAACAATTTTTTTAGTTAATAATAATAAATTAACTACAAATTAATAAAATAATTGCTTAATTTAAATATTTTAACTTTTTGCTTGTAAATTGTGACTGTTTATAGATAATTTTAACATTAGTTTTAAATTAAAAAAAAAAAAAAATTCCTCACCTTACATAAAATAATTTGTTAAGGTATATAACATAAGCAGACATTTTGTTTAGATACGTGCTCTAACTAGTGAAGGAAAAGGATTAGCAGCTTATTTGACATCAACAACAAATACTCTTGGTATTTTTTGTTATAAATATTTTATACATTAAACAAAGTACAATTATAATTTAATATTTTTAAAATGCATTTCCACATCTTGAAAGCAGGATATACGCACCAGGCATGATATAAGGCGCAGGCACCTATATCTTTATAGGGTATCATCAAGTAGCAAAAGCTACTTGTTGATACCCTATAAAGATATAGGGCACAGACAGACAAACTGGGCAAAAAAGATAAAAGCTTTAAAGTAAAAGTCCTTTTTATAAACTTTATTTGAACAACAACAAAATTCATTTAAACAAAAAATTCTATAAACTGATTTTTTTTACTTTTGAGAAGATGCGGTAGTGGTGTAGTGGTAAGAGCGCTCGCTTTGTAAGCGAGAGGTTCGGAGTTCGACTCCCACCATGTCCCTGGAAGTACCGCGCTCAACTTAGTTTCTCCGCGCAGCGGCCTTGCTCAGCAAGGTTCGTGTTTCGGAGTTAAAGAGTTGAGAGAGGGTTGTACCACGAATAATGACTTAAAAAATAAAAATAAAAATATTAAAAAAAAAAAAAAAAAAAAAAAAAAAAAATGAGTATCCTCCTCGACTGTAGTGGCCCCCCTCGGGCCTTGGGGAGGTGAATAATCTAAAAAAAAAAAAAAAAAAAAAAGATCAAGAAGTTAAAATTTTTGGAGAACAGAAGTTTGTTATAGCTGTGCGAGTTTGTCATAAGTAATTAGGATTATGGCCAAATTCCCTTAATTTAAGGCTGGAACTAGGGCTAGTTTTTCAGTCATAAGTCAATAATAAATCCATGCATAGATGTTTAATCCATCATGGTTTTCTGGGATATGACTGGGCTGGCTTGGTGTAGTTAAGAGATAAATCTTTTACGCTGGTTACTAACAACACAAGACTCTACTGAACGACATAAACAGCACGGACTTACACATTACACCTATACACCCTTATGCACATATAGCCTTTTTACATCGTTTGCATGCTTTTTGTTCTTTTATAAAATAAACTATCCTTGTTTGAACTCATTCTTATTTAGGTAATATTTTCTTTTAATATATAGTATGTGGTTGGAATGTTAAATGCAGATTTGTATGTTATGTATATGTGGTTATCATGTGTGATTGTTTTTTCATTTTAGGATTCATATAAATATATAAGAGCGATTCGTTTTGACTGGCGGCTTTTGACATATTTTGTTGATGGACGTCTTTTTGTTGTTGTTTTGTTATGGTCTCAAAATTACGTTTCATTCGGATCGTAGAGAAAGCTTTACTTTTTCGGAAACTTCGATTTATTAAGTTTGAAAAATACACTGTACAAGAAAGGGCAACCAGCAGTCCTTAAAAACCTGAAAAAGTCCTGGACAAACACGCATTTAAGTAGTCAGGTCAGGTTATCCTGACAAACACGCATTTAAGTAGTCAGATCAGGTTATCTGGACAAACA
This sequence comes from Hydra vulgaris, assembly GCF_038396675.1. Classification (NCBI taxonomy): domain Eukaryota; kingdom Metazoa; phylum Cnidaria; class Hydrozoa; order Anthoathecata; family Hydridae; genus Hydra; species Hydra vulgaris. The sequence continues at coordinate 9,233,109 of NC_088921.1, read as the reverse complement.
CGCATTTCCTGGACAAACATGCATTTAAGTAGTCACGCAAGTAAACATGCAAGTCCTGGACGCATTTAAGTAACACGCAAGTCCTGGACGCAAGTCCTGGACGCATTTAAGTAAACACGCAAGTCCTGGACAAACACGCATTTAAGTAGTCAGATCAGGTTATCCTGCAACTGGTAACATGTAACCCAGTAAAATCTGCTTTTACAGTCAGATCAGGTTATCCTGCTACTGGTAACATGTAACCCAGTACAATCTGCTTCATGTCCAGCTGCCCTGTAGGATACGTCTTTTTAGGCTAAGGCTAGGAGATGCCAACTCTGATTTAAAACACCCCCCGCCTTGGGGCTCTTGGTTGATTAAAGGCTAGAGATGGTGTCTCGATAAAAATATTCATCTTGGGCAGATGTTAAATGCATCCGGCTACTGTCTTGTAGAAAGCCTCTTAGGCAAAGACTTAAGGGGTAAACAGATTCTATTTGTTGACCAGCCTCGCACCCCTTCTTCATCTATTAGGCTGGCGCAGATGTATTTTTAATACATTGTTTCCAGTTTAGGATGTTGAATGCTGGATCTTCTTGACTCAATGCATGGGTTTGCTTGTGTCACTGTTTTTATGACTAGGCAACTCATTCTATTATCTCCTAATGAGGGTACAGCTCTAAAACTCAGTTTTATGGTTCTGAGGCCGGCTGGTAGTCAGGTTTCCCGAACTCTGTGGTAGCTCTCAGAGAGGCTGATTCCATCAACAGCTGAAAAATATCAAAGTATTAACAGTGCCATGTTGCGCATGGATGGTGTCCCTGTTTGTATGTTTGGTGTGCATTGCGGAGGCCACATTTGGAGCCCTTTGTTATGGCTTAGGGTTTATTAGTAGTAATGAGGCAATTGCTTGGGCTATTAAACGGTGTTCTGAGTACTACCTTTGCTTTCAGTCAAGTTCTTCAATCTAATTTAAAAATGAATAAAGTACCAAAAACTATAAAACACAAAAAACCATCATCATCACCAAGTTCTCTAAACCTATCATTCACTAATATTCGTGGTCTTCGAAGTAACTTTTCTTCTGTTGAGTCTTATCTCTTGCAAAGTTCACCAGACCTACTTGCTCTTTGTGAGACTAATTTGAGTTCGGCTGTCTCATCTTGTGATCTTAGTGTTAATGGTTATCTTCCTCTAATTCGTAAAGACTCCAATAGTCACATGCTTGGCCTGGGCATTTACATTCGTAAGAATTCACCCATTTGTCGTGAAACTAGGTTTGAATCCACAGACTATTCTTTTATGTGCTTTCGTTTAGCAACACTTCACTCTATTGCCTTTCTCTTTGTTCTATATCGCTCTCCTTCATCTCAAGACTGCAAACTTTTTGACGTTATTTCTGATCATATTGACCAAGCCCTCTCTCTTTATCCATCAGCTAATATAATTGTTGTTGGTGACTTTAATGCTCACCACTCTGAATGGCTTGGCTCTAGTGTCAGTGATTTGGCAGGCATTAAAGCCCACAACTTTTGTCTTTCTCAATCCCTAACTCAAATAGTCAACTTTCCAACTCGCTTTCCAGTCAACCCGAATCATTTACCTTCTCTACTCGACTTATGTCTTGTTTCTGATCCTAGTCAGTGCTCAGTTTCTCCACATTCACCCTGAGGTGCTTCTGATCACAGTTTGATCTCTCTAAAACTAATATCTCATTCTTCTTCATCACCTGAATCCCCCTATTATCGAACCTCTTACAACTACAGTAAAGCTGACTGGGATTCTTTCCGTGATTTTCTTCGTGATGGCCCTTGGGTAGAAATCTTTCGTCTTCCTGTCGACAAATATGCTTCCTACATAACTTCGTGGATTCAGGCTGACATGGAATCTTTTATTCCCTCTCGATGATTCCAGGTCAAGCCTCACTCTCCTCCATGGTTTTCTTCACACTGTGCTGCTGCGATTGCCAATCGAAACCGTAACTTCCATATTTATCAGCAAAACAATTCTCCAGAAAACAGACGTCTGTTTATTACTGCTATAAACAATTGTAAAAAGGCTTTGTCTAATGCCAAAACCCGCTATTCTCAGGTCATGAAGTCTTGTATCTCATCTCAAAAATTAGGCTCTCGTGACTTCTGGAGAATCTTTAATAATATCAATAATAAGGGCAAATCTATAATTCCACCACTCTTGTATGGTTCAGACTTTGTCACCGCACCTAAAGACAAAGCCGAATTGTTTGCTAAAAACTTTTCATCAATATCATCTCTTGATTCCACTAGTTGTGTTCTACCTGATATTGCCAACAAACAGGTTGATCCATTGCTTGACATTCATATCACTCCAACATCTGTATCTAAAATGATTTCCTGCTTAGACTCTTCTACAGCTTGTGGCCCGGACGACATACCTTTTATTGTCTTGCAGAAGTGTTCTCCGGAGCTGTCGTCTATACTCACAAAACTATTCAACAAGTGCTTATCAGAGTCTTGCTTTCCAGCCTGCTGGAAAGCGGCATCTGTTATCCCTATCTTCAAAAATTTTGGAGAGCGATCTGATTCGTCTAACTACCGTCCCATAAGTCTTCTTCCTATCATAAGCAAGGTTTTTGAATCTTTAATTAACAAACACTTAATTTCTCATCTTGAATCGAATAACTTACTTTCTGACCATCAATATGGATTTCGATCTTCTCGTTCTACAGCTGATTTGTTAACAGTAATAACTGACAGGTTTTATCGTGCATTAGATAAAGGTGGAGAGGTTAAGGCTATCGCTCTTGACATTTCAAAAGCTTTTCATAAAGTTTGGCATGCTGGTCTTCTCCATAAGCTTTCTTCTTATGGTGTATCCGGCAACATCTTTAAGATCATTGAATCCTTCCTTTCCAATTGTAGCATAAAAGTTGTCCATGATGGACAACACTCTTCTTCTTATTCTTTAACTTTCGGGGTTCCTCAAGGTTCTATCCTTGGCCCTATACTCTTTTTAATTTATATTAATGATCTTCCAGATATTCTGACATATAAGGTGGCATTGTTTGTTGATGATGCTACCATTTATTCTTGTCGTGATAAAAAAACCAACACCCTCTGATTGCTTGGAGGGGGCATTTGAGCTTGAAAAGGATCTCACTCCTGCTACAGCATGGGGCTCACAGTGGCTGGTGAACTTTAATTCAGATAAACTCAATTTTTTTCAGCCAATCGTTATCGCAATAATTTAGATCTTCCTATATTTATGAACGGTGATGTACTCGATGAGTCACCTACTCTTCATCTTCTAGGATTAACTCTTACTTCCAATCTTTCTTGGAAAACATATCAAATCAGTCGCAAAATTAGCATCTGCTAAGGTTGCATCTCTTTATCGAGCTTGTCACTTTCTTACTTCGGATTCTATTCTCTATCTCTATAAATCTCAAATCTGGCCTTGTGCGGAATATTGTTGCCATATCTGGGGCGGATCTTCTAATGATGCCCTTTCTCTTTTAGACAAGGTGCAAAAACGCATTGTAAACATAGTTGGACCTGCTCTTGCAGCCAACCTCCAACCATTTTCACATCGTCATAATGTTGCTTCTCTTTCTCTTTTCTACAAATACTATAATGGGCACTGCTCTAAAGAGCTAGCGTCTCTTGTGCCATCTACTAAAATTCGTTCTCGTGTTACTCGTCATTCAATTAAGTGCCATCCTTTCTTTGTGACTGTTCCTAAGTGCTCCAAAAACGCTTATTCGTCTAGCTTTTTTCCTCGAATATCAGCTCTTTGGAATTCGCTTCCTTCATCTTGCTTTCCTGATTCATATAATTTGCAATCTTTTAAGTCGTCCGTCAATCGTTATCTTGCTCTACAATCTTCATCTTTTCTCTTTCAGTAACTTCCAACTTTAATTAGTAGCTGCTTGCAGCCTTGTTGGAAGCAACGATGTTTACTTTTTTTCTTAAAAAGTTCAATATTTCATTATCATATTTTTATCTTTTACAGAGTGTAAAAGATAAAAACATGTTAAGTCAAGTTGTTATTAGTTTTGCATAGATTTATGCTGAATTTAATAATTATGTATTTTCTGCAAAAAAATTTTTCTTTAGTGTTACTGTTAGTATTAGTAACATCTACTAGTTATTTTTCAATATCATATTTTTTCATAAATTAAAATATTTTATAAGATAATATTGTATGAGTTTTTATTATTAGATTATTTTGCACCCTTACCTCCTCAATTACATGTTCATGGTAAAACAGAGATTTTTATTGAGTGGGATCCTCCTAAAAATCTTCTTGGCAGATTAAATTATTAGAAACTTAGAATGGATAACATGGTTTGTTGTTTTTTTTTTTTATGTATTTCTACTTTAATTTGTTCTTAGTTTGAAATTTAACAAGAAATTCTCTGATTCTTAGTAACACTAGTTGTGACATGAATTAAAACTTTCTGATAGAAAAAGTAATTTAACGTTTAACAATGGAACACAGAGACTCTTAAAGTTTTTTGCTAATCATGCGAGGAACTTTATTGTTACTTGAGTCTTTGCTTATGCATGTTTCTTAGTGATTTTTGTCACCATTTACGTTCTTTCTTATTGTTGTTGTTTTTTTCTTTTGCTCCCAACAAAAAGCCATATTATGCTAAGAAGTTAATTATATAACCAAAAGCAGTAAAGAGAGTTAAAGAAAAGAAAACTGTCAATAGAAGACTGTAAAGTAAAAACTAGAGATGTGACACGTATTTTTGGTTCTTGTTTTTTTGGTTTTTTTGGTCGTTTTTTTGGAAAAAAAACGCAGGGGTCCGTTTTTTTGTTTTTTTGGGAAATATTCAAAAATTCATTATTTATGCTGCTAAATTTAATTTTAATGACAATATCTTAGTTCATATTTTAACTTCTGATTTAAATAGGGCAAATAATTTTGAAATTATTTTTATTTTGGTATGCTTGAAGGTTAACACAGTTGAAGCAGTCCTGTATAAAATTCTCTTAGATAATTTTATCTTCATCAATTTTATCATTATTGGTTTTTAGTGTTATATATTGACACAATAAACATTGTTTATTTACATTTATTATATTTAGATTTAACAATTGATATATATATATATATATATATATATATATATATATATATATATATATATATATATATATATATATATATATATATATATATATATATATATATTTATATATATATATATATTTATATTTATATATATGCATATATATATATGTATATATATACATATATATATATATATATATATATATATATATATATATATATATTTTTATTTATTTATTTATTTATTCTGATTCACTCCCAACAAGACTGTAATAAACAACTATTAAGTTGAGAGTTACTAGGAAAAAAAAAATAGAGTTATAGAGCTAGGAAACAGTTAACATAAGACTTAAAGAGTAGTAGGTTGCACGAATCAAGAAAACATGAGGATAAAAGAGTGTTTCAAAGGGTTAAAATGCGGGTAAAAGAACTAGACAAATAAAAGAGCATGCAGGGACAGATACAGTAAATAAATGAGACTTAGCTGAATCACAAGTCAAGTGAGTATGAGTTTTTGTTGATAGAACTAAGATGATAAGTCCTTTGAGCAGCAACCATGATAGAGTTTGTAGAAAAGAGAAAGAGATGCAACTTTACGACTATGGGAAAGAGGCTCAAGCTTAGCAGATAGAGTGGTTACAACTGTGTTTACAATGCATTTTTGGACTTTGTCTAGAAGAAAAAGTGCATCATTAGAAAAACAGCCCAAATATGAGAACAGTTATCCATACAGGGACAAATAAGAGATTTGTACAGGTAGAGAATGGAATAGGGGTAAGAAAATGACGATAATGATAAAGGGATGCTAATTTAGCAAAAAAGAGCACTCAGCGAGAGGGTTGCTATTTAATAATATTGAGATGTCAACAGTATTGTGGTAGTTGTTTGCAGTAAATAACTGTGTTCTTTTGGTGTTAAAATTTATAAGCCAAAATTTGTGAGCCCCAATCTGTTACAGAAGTGAGATCAGATTCAAGATCAGCTGCCTGTTCTAAGCGATCAAAAAGAAAAGACTTTTTGTCAAGACAGGAGTAAAAAGTTGAATCATCAGCAAAAAGAGCTACTTTAAATGTAAGGTTGTCGGGAAGATCATTAATGTAGATAAGAAACAAAACAGGACTAAGAATAGAACTTTGAGGTACCCCAGAAGTTACTAGAAATAAATAAAACTATTGGCCTTTTAGGATGACTTTAATAAAGCAGTTAAAAAGTAATGTTTTGATAATCTTAAAAACTTTCCCAGATACTTAATATTAGACGTCTGGGGAAGACCAGCATGCCAAACTGTGTTAAAAGCTATATATATATATATATATATATATATATATATATATATATATATATATATATATATATATATATATATATATATTTAGATAAAAAACTGAACTCAGTTGTTTTTATGTGCTGTGGTTATCTTTTGGGAATAATTTAAGTTTAATTGTCCAATATTTAGTTCATGCTTAAGCTCATTTTCTATTCAATAGTTCCCTATTATTATTTTAATTCATTGTAAAATTAGCATCTGCTAAGGTTATCGTTCTTGACACTTTCTTACTCCAGATTCTAGTCTTTATCTCTATTAATCTCAAAATCGTCCTTGCATGGAATACTGTTGCCAAATACAGGTAGTGGTGTACTTTATATGGTAGTGGTGTAGTGGTAGAGCGCTCACTTCATAACCGAGAGGTTCCAAGTTCGATCCCCACCACATTCCTGGTAGTAACGCGCTCAACTTGTTTCTCCGCGCAGCGGCCTTGTTTTTCAAGGTTTATGTTTTGGTGTTATAGAGTTTAGAGAGGGTTATAACCACAATTAAGTAGCCTCCGTGTCTGTAGTGGCCTTCTGGGCCTTGGGGAGGTGAATTAACAAATAAAAAAAATCATGGGGCAGATTTTCTAATGATGCTGTTTTTTTTTTAGACAAGCATTGTAAACATGTTTGAACCTGCTCTTGCAGCCAACCTCCAACCATTATCACATTTTCATAATTTTGCTTCCCTTTTTTTTTTTTTACAAATATTATAATTTAGGCTTAGGTTAGTTTATTTTTTCTAAAGTCTATTATAATTTCACATTATTGTTATCGCACTCTTTACTAATTGAAGGAAATCTAAAAACATAGTATGTTATTTTTTTCTGTAATAATCTTCTTGAAACTTTTTAGATTTTCTATTTTTTGGAAAGCTTTTATGTGCTTTGTTTTATATATCCTCTTGTATTGAATGTTGGACTTTTGTTAGCAAATGTTTTTCCTCCATATATCATTATTTTTGTTTAATACTTTTTTGAATATATATTTATTTATTTGATTTATGATTCAGAATTAAATTTATATATAAATCAAAAATATAGTTTCAAAACAATTAACGAACTGCAACTATGAATTAAGTTTAACATTTATTTCCAGGAAATATATAGAGGCATTGACCGCTGTTTTACTGCGCAAGCTCTTCAGCCAACTAAAGTTTATAGATTTACAGTAACTACATTTAGTTATATTTGAAATTTGTTTTTAGTTTTGAAATGTTATTCTGAAGTGAAAATATTAAATTTCAGGTTTCAGCTTGGATGAGTGAGGGTAGATGCGAAAGTTTACCAAGAACACGTCGAATAAGCAAACAATGTAAGTTGCTTCAATATATCCAAATATTAATAATAATACTATTAATATGGCTGAAATAGTAAAAAAAATTTTTACTTCGAAATCAGATTTGAATTTTTTAACTGTTCCTTTACTTGCTTTCATTTAGCAACTCTTCACTTGATTACCTTTTCTACACACTTTTTGGTGTTATTTCTTTTAGTCAAATTAACCAAGTCTTTTTATTCTTTATTCGTTTTCCAATGTTGTTATTATTGGTGACTTTTATGTTTATTAAACTCATTGGCTTGGCTCTAGACTTTGCAGGCCCTAAATCTAAAAATAAGTTTTATTCAAATCTCTTACGCTGAAGAAAGTTGACAACTACAAACTGGAATGAATTTAAAAAGTGTTTATATACCTAAAAGTACCATCTAGAGCAAGGGTGGTTAAAGTCTTTAAAACCAAGATATTTCTTGTTGTTTTTTCTCTCTTCATTTTTAACACTAAAATAAACTAAAATTTAGTTTTAAATAGATATTTATTAAAGACTTGTTTTCATTCTTTTATTTAGCATACCATTTTATCAATATTGCATTAACCTAACTTAAAAATATTAAGTTAGGTTAATGTTAGAAAATGCCGATTACATATATTTGAACTTGAATTAGTATCCGGAAATCTGAAATTAAAGTATTTGAATATTCGATAATCAAATTATTTGAATAAACATTTTGTGAAAAGTTCAATTAAAATATTAAAGATAATCTGGTAACATTTTTTAATTTTGTTGATTCTTGAGTCATGCACTTTTTTTGCAAATGAGTTTCTGTGGCACAAACATTAGAAATAAAGTTTTATGATGGCTTCCATTGATCATTTTTATATGATCATTTTTATTTCCGATCTGTTTCAAGTACAAATTTTGTAGGTTTATCAGGCAAACATTTTACGTCGCAAACATTCATATCTTACGTCGAGTTTATAAAAGAATGATAATCTTATGTTGCAATCGGAAATAGTGATCATTTAGCTTAACTTTTTATTAGTTCATAAATTCGACATATTATGTCGGATTTATTAATGACTAATTAAAATTTTGTTATTTAAAAAGTACTGGAAATGAGATTAGAAAAATTAATATTTTAACTTTTTTTTTTTTTATTGTAGCTACGTCATCGTCTATTTTAAAAAGAAGAATCTCTCTCAAAGAGTAATTTGAATCTCGATTTAATAAAATTATAGTAAAAATAAGAATGACAAAAGTACAAAATAAAAATGTTTGTTAAATATATGTAAATAATGTTTACAGTTATTTATATAAAGTTTATGTTTTCACAAAAGTTTTTTTCGTAAGATGGTATATTGCAACCTTAAAATGTCTTAAGGATGGAGATGAAATCCCGAGAAATAATGAGGTCCGTTCCAAAAAATTCATAAAGCTTATTCGTTATAGACGCAATCCAGCTAAATCAGGAAGATCAGTTGCAAAATAATTTGAAACCAATTCCAAATCCATCAGAAATTTGGTTAAAATAAACTTATGAATGAAAGCTAATAAAAAGATAGTTATCTCAGGGCTGACAACACTGGTTTCAAAGTGGAGGGGCACAATCATCAATTTTTCAAAAAGTCATCTATATCTAGAATTTTCTTTGAAAAAAAAAGGGGAGGGGCCGGTTTCTCTGTTATCTCTGGTCTGACAATCAGAAATAGGCTTAAGCGTATTAAGAGATGAAAATTGATAAAGAAACGACACCACCGACGACTTTTTCCAATGAAAAGTTATTCCTGCTTAAGCGCCCTGTTAATTGACAAAATGGTTGAGTTAGTTTGAATCCCACGTTACGTAAGAGCTTTCAGAAATGCATCGAAGGTTATATTTTTTGGTGCATTTTCCAAGGACAAAAAGCGTGCACTAAATTTTTTAATTTATATAATAATTTATTGATAAAGAAGTTGAATTTAAGTAGGAGTTCTATTTTTATATTCTATTTTGTAAAACCTCATACTAATAGAATGTTTGGCGTTCATCTATCAAGTGCATTCAGTAGCAACTACTTTACCTTAAGAGTTTTCATTTGTCAAAAGCCTTCGATATCGTTAATCATAATATACTAGTAAAAAAACTTGAACACTATGGAGTAAAAAATAACAATTTACTTTTGTTCAAAAGTTATTTGACCAATAGAAAACATTTTATAGAATATGAACAAAAACAAATAATCCCGTCTGCCGTAACCTGCGGGGTTCCCCAGGAGTCTTCTTAAGGACCACTGTTGTTCTTAGTGTACGTTAATGATTTCAATTTAGCAACAGACCTATTAAATTGTATTCTTTCTGCAGATGACTTCAATCTTTTTTATTTCCACAGAGATATTAATACACTATTTGAAACAAGAAACGAACAATTATCGAAAGTTAATGAGTGGTTTATAAGTAATAAACTTTCTCTAAATGTGGATAAAACCAAATTTATTTTGTTCCACAAAGTAAATAAATCAAAAAATATTCCCATCAAATTGCCTAACCTAATAATCAATAACACTAACATTAAAAGAGAAACTCAGTAAACTTTCTAGGCGTAATCTTAGATAAACATTTACGTTGGAGTTCACATATAAAAAGTATTGAAAATAAAATATCAAAAAATTTAGCAATGATATATAGAACTAAACCATTTTTAAACAATATTTCTTTAAAAAGTTTATATTTCTCTTTTATTCATTGTTATTTAATTTATTGCAATATTGCATGAGTAAGTACAAACCATACAAAATTAAAAAAATTGTACTGTAAACAAAAACACGCGTGCAGAACAATTTTTGGAGCTGATAGAACTGTACCCTGTGAGCCTCTTCTGCTTTTACTTGGAACATAAAACATTTATAAAATCAACTTACACCAAGTTTTAATGTTCACGTATAAAACAAATATAGGATTATTTTCTAAAACATTTCAATCCTATTTTGACAAAATAGTTCATAAATATTCAACAAAATTTTCAAATAACAACTTTGTTGTCCCAAAATATAATTTAAAACTAACTTCACATTCAGTTCTTTACCATGGACCTTACTTGTCGAAAATGTTTCCCAAGATTGTAAATACACATAAAACTAGTATAGAGCAGTTTAAAAATGAATCAAAACAGGTATTCTTACTTATGGATTTTAATTTCTCCGATTTTAAATGTTTTTTTAAATTAAATCTCAAATACAAAAAATAATTCAAAAATTACGTAAAATTAAATTATTTAAATAAATTATTAAAAATTAATTCAAAAATAAAAAAAAATTCAAAAAATACTTCACTGAGTGTATTAACGTTTTTCTTTTTCAATACCTTAATTATGGTATTACCTCTATGGCAATTGCTAACTTATTTACATAATTTCTATGAAGTATACTAATTTATTTATGTTATTTCTATATTGTATATTAATTTATTTACTTTTTTATTTTTAAATCTTAATTTAAGTTTTTAAGTTTTAAGAAAATGATAATATCTTATATATTTTTTCTTATTCACCCGCCAATATTTATTTTTATTTATATCCTTCGAAACTGTATATATTATTAAACGGCAAAAAAAAAAACAATTTAAAAAAAAATCTACTTTCCAGCAGAATTTAGCGTCCAAAAATAATGCAAAAACCGTTTAAAAGAAAAATTTCCCTTGTTTGATTCCTGTATCAGAATGGCCTGCCAACAGTCCAGATTTGAACCTATTGGTTATTGGATGTTTTTCATGTTGGAAAACTAAAAAAATGTAAAATGCAATAACTAAAAGATTATAAGGATTTACTAGTCAAAATTTGAGATGAAATCCTTGACGGTATCGGTATTGTCATCTGTTATAAATTTTTAAACAGAGTACATATGTGTATCAAAAAAAAAGAGAAAAATTTGAAATAAATTAATTTTTTATATTAAATATTAATGTAAATTTCAGAAAAATAGTCATTCATAAATCAAAAAAGTGCTCTAATTTAGCAAACACAAAAAGTATGTGACATTTGTAAATATATTGTAAAATACCATAATAATTAAAAAAATATTTTTAATACTATAAATGGGTTGATATATAATATTGGTATTACTATAAAAAATGTAATTTAACTTAATTATTTAGTTAATAAAAAATTTTTATTTACTAAATTTTTAATTTCTTCGGGTCTGTAGTTTTTCATATTAAATTAAAACGCCTACTTCATTTAATGTGCCAATTTTTTTTTTTTTTTTTTTGTAGTTTTTTTAGGTGCTCCCAGAAGTCCTTACGGTCTTTTCAAAGAGCACCGCGGGAGAGCATTTAACAGGAAGTTCACGCCTCCTTCCTTACCAATGTCGCTTGTTGGGCTAGAGCTGGCATCGAACCTAGGACCTCTGGGTTCTGAGCCAGAACTCTAACCACTGCGCCACGGCTGCTCAAAAGAAAAGACTCGAAAATTTTAACTTGTTTTGAAAAACTACTTACTCAAGAGGAAATTTAAAGGAGAAAATAAAAACGAAAATATAAAGGAGGAAAGAAAATATGTTATTTTTTGCTAATGTTTGTTTTTTGTTTAGAATAATTGATATAAAATATCAGAAATGATATATGATATCATTTCTGCTAAATCTTCAGCTTTAGTTTTTTTAATTATTGGTTTCGCATAACAAGTAGGTTAGGTATTAGACAGATGCTGAATTTACTTCTTCATGTAGAAATAAACTGGTTAGTAATTTCAGCAATTCCATTTTTATTCTGGAGTTTTAAAAGATTATCTGGTGATTCTGAATCGATTTAAAGTCATCAAGATTATGTAAATAACATTGTAAGCAAGCAACAATATAATTTCTTTTTTTAGTAATTCTCTAAGAAACAATAGTAAACAATTTTTGGCTGATGTTAGTTTTTTGTACTCCAAGAGTTAGTAATAAGAACAATTTAATTTTATCATTTTTTAGCCAAATAGTTTTAAAAATTTTTGATTTTTATCAAAATTGGAATTTTTCTACTGTCAAAAATAAACTAATACAAGTTATTTTCTCAATAAATAATATATTCGAGTTCTTTTGATTTCGTTTCTCTGTTATAAGTGTTATCTAAATGTAATTAAAAAATATATATATTTTTTGTTATTGTTTTGTTAAACGGTGTTTTATAATTAAGATACCTTATCTTATTTGTACGTATGTTTTCTTAAACGGTAATTTCATTTCATTTTATATTTTTTTGAAACAATTGGTTTATTATTATTGTATTGTTAAACGGTTCTCGGTGACATCTAATGATCCTCTTCGAGTTTCCATGTATTCATATATTATATACGCATTTTACAAAAAATAAGTAATAGTTTATAATTAGAGATGTTATACTTCCTAAAATAGCCTATAACTATGCACACTACCACCTTCAAATAATAAAATTTTCTAAGCAAGTTCTGTTAAAATTGACTCTAATTGCAAATTGAATATCATTTGCAATTAGAGTTATTCTTTCTCACATCTTCATATGTACGCATTTTTTCGTAGAGATTAGTTTGATCGTTTTCATTTACGTTTCGTTTTTTTACGAAGTAGAGCTGAATCAACTAGTAATCTGAATCATAATAATTCATTAACGTCTTATATTAGTACAGGCCGTCGACAAAGGCTTCGAAAAGGGAGGGGGGATACAATCGTCAATTTTAAAAAAAAGTCCTTTATATCTAAATTTTTTTAAAAAAAAATATAAAAAATAAAATGATCCTTTAGAAAAAAAGTGGGGAGGGGAACGCCCAGCGCCCCCTCTCTTCCGGTGTCGTCGGCCCTGTAGTATACCCACGATACACACTTCAATTAACCAGGTGGGAACTCTCAACATAGGAAAGTGTCATCAAATATTCGGCAGCTTCGCCCGAGCGTCTGGCCGAATATTATGTGCTTTGGCAAAACCACTATTTTCACTTTAGTCGATTTAGTCGATAACACTATTTAAAAGACGATTAGAGCTGATTAGCTATAAACTTACGCATACGCAACTATTCATATTTGCGTATGCGTAACTATGCATTATTTATTACACTGGTATAAATATTGCGTGAAATAGGAAAAGCCGCACCCGAATGGTTAACGTTCTTTAGGATGATTCAAAATATAATTTTGAAAATATAACAAAACGCAGACTTACAAAGTTATTGAATTTGTATCGAAAGATAATGAATTAAGTAGTCTGCGTTTTATTAAAAAGTCAAAATCTTACTTTGGATCATCCTTAACAACGTGAACCCACCCACATGTTTGAAATGCAAGAAAAAGTTAGTAATGCACCATTGCCTCGAACGTATAATAAAAGTTATAAACATTCTGTTAACGCAAATAAAAAAAAAGGAAGGGGTGTTGAATGAACGTTTTATATGTATGATACGAATGTAAGTTTATTGTTATTAATGTTTAGCTTATTATTGTTTAGCCATGCATATTTATTATAATATCTTAAATATAATATTTTAATTAATTTTCAAATTAAAATATTATTTAACATTTTTATTTAAATCGAACAGCTTTAAATTTATAATAGAAATTTTTTTTTTTTTTTTTAACCTCTATCTGACCTGATATCTCTCAAATATTTATTCTAAAAATTATAGTAATAGCATTTTATTTTTAAGAGTTGAACTCTATTTATGAATTTTGGTTTTTCTTATTTAATTTTAAGCTAATCAGCTAAATCAGCTAACACATATTTTGGAAACTCTTACTACCTACTTTCTGAAGATAGCCATTTCAGAGAATTTTTTTTTCGTCAATCTATTTAGCACCGTGGATAGCCTACCGAAAGTCGGTAGCCAAAAAAGTAAAAATTTGCCTACCGAAAGTCCGTTTTATTGGCTAAGAATGTCACGTGTTAATAATGGAATCTTGTTTATATTTTTTATCTTTTTTCACCACATTTTTCGAAGTATTTTTCGTACAGCTGTTTTCATAACTTACTTTTTTGTGTTTCTAGCGAAATTATGGCTTTTTCATGCTCTGATTCTTTTGCATCATTTGCAGTTTTAAAAGAAGCTATTAGGAAGTACGAAGATACTTCTTTTATAAAGTTGTGGGTAAGAGATGCTAGAACTATTGAGGCTGCTAGGAAATCCATTCCTAAAAAAGCTGCTTTAATAGCAGCTGATATTAAATATTATTTTATAAAGTATTGTTGCATTCATGGTGGTCAAAAATTTAAATATTATGGGAAAAGCAAGGAAAAGCGTAAAACTTCGTAAGTTATTGTGTTTATTGTTGTAGCAAAGTATAGAAATTTACTTTGATTTATATTATATTATAATTGCTATTGGATTAAAACTTATAATCCAATAACTAACAGAATAAAAAAGTCTTATGTTGCATTTTGATTGTGCTAATAATTATAGAACTTTTAAAAAAGACTGTCCATTCTACTTGAATTTTAAAGCTTCTGAAGATGGTCAATTTTTAGTGTAACATACAATTAATAATACACATAATCATGAAGTATCTGAAGTAAAAAATTTTTGTTTTGTATTTAAATAATTTCTTATTAGTTTTTAATATAAGTTACACACAAACACACACACATACACATATACATACATACATATACAAATGCACATATATATATATATATATATATATATATATATATATATATATATATATATATATATATATATATATATATATATATATATATATATATATATATATATATATATATATATATATATATATATATATATATATATATATATATATATATATATATATATATATATATATATATATATATATATATATATATATATATATATATATATATATATATATATATATATATATATATATATATATATATATATATATATATATATATATATATATATATATATATATATATATATATATATATATATATATATATATATATATATATATATATATATATATATATTTATATATATATATATATATATATATATATATATATATATATATATATATATATATATATATATATATAATATATATATATATATATATATATATATAATATATATATATATATATATATATATATATATATATATATATATATATATATATATATATATATATATATATATATATATATATATATATATTATATATATATATATATATATATATATATATATATATATATATATATATATATATATATATATATATATATATATATATATATATATATATATATATATATATATATATATATATATATATATATATATATATATATATATATATATATATATATATATATATATATATATATATATATATATATATATATATATATATATATATATATATATATATATATATATATATATATATATATATATATATATATATATATATATATATATATATATATATATATATATATATATATATATATATATATATATATATATATATATATATATATATATATATATATATATATATATATATATATATATATATATATATATATATATATATATATATATATATATAGGTATGTGGATTGATTTTTTTTAATTATTCAAATACTAGAATGTTATATATCATTAGAAAGCTCTCAAATACAGTATTTCAAAGGTGAATTACGAAAAAAATTACGAAAATCAGACAATTCTATAAAAAGTTATGACGTTTTTAGTAGCAAATTTTCGATATATGGATTTCTTGATAAAACTGTGGTCAAAAAAAATTTTTTTTTTACATAAATTGTTATAACGTTGTCAATTCTTATTCAAAAATCTATAACTTGGTATCAAAAGATAGGTGTAAAAATGGGCTTTAATTTTAAACTTTTTTCTAGGTAAATAGCGCATCAAGGGATCCAGAGGGGGTGCTAATCCACCACCGACACCTCACAAAAAACACTTTATCTCCATAAAAGAGTGTTTTTTTTTATGAAATTGATAATATTTATGAATAACATGTTGGTATTATTTTATTCTACATCACTAGCGAGTATTACAGGTCTATCATAAAGTTGGGTGTTAGGCTGTGGGTAAGGTTTAACACACCCTATCAAAATTTCATTCTTTTAAATATTATAATATCTACTAAAATGAGTAAATTATAAAAAATAAATATAACATTTTAATACTTTGAAAAATAGTAACTAGTGGTGTATAAAATTAACTTTTTTGGAGGGGGCGTATGCCGCCCCTCCCCCCTGCTGCCCTAAACCTGAAAAAAAAAATTAATAACAATTTCACAAAAAATGTTAAAATGCTTTCTTAAACAGAGAGAAATTAGAATAAAAAACTAATTTACCACATTACAAGATGCTGCCACCATTCCGCCTAGGTCGACCTCTTCTGCCACGACCACTTGCAGTACCTCTGCTGCTGTCCCCAGCACTCCTGTTTGGGGGATAATAGGGCCATCTAAAAAGAGGGTCATCTTTGCCCCCAAATCGGATCCAACGCAAATATGATCTGTTGCTGGTTGGTCCAGGATGCTGGGTCCTGTAAACCCTGTAGGCTTCATATGTAAGCTCTAAAAGCAAATAAACAATAATTATATTAGTAACAAATGGCATTATGTAACACTTAATAAAAACTTTTTACTTGTTAAAGTTTATCTAAATATATAAAATTATAAATCACTGATAGGTAAACAAATTTTTAATAAGAGTAAAAATTTCAATACTGCTAGTGATTTTCCTTTTATGTGAATTTAAATGAAAACACAATATAAATGTATTAAACAGTGTATATTAATAGGAATAATAAAAATTTGATAACCATTCAGATACATTTTTAATACATAAATTTACCAGCAGAAGGTTGAGCAGGTGGAACTAAAGGTAGAAAAAGTTGTCATTTAAAGATATTGCAATTGCTGAGAAATGCGCACACATATTAAAAAGTAATAGTTTTTAGACATACCAGTTGTTGCAGATGAACATGAAACTAAGGTTAAAAAGTTGTAATAAGAAAAATTGTAATTGATGAAAAATGCATACACAATTAAAAGGTAAAATTTTTTAAACTTATCAATCGTAGAAGATGTACACGGTCCTAAGGTTAAAAAGTTGTAATACAAAATTAATATAGCAAATGATGAATAATGGATGCGCATATTAACAAGTAATATTATTTAGACATACCACTTGATGCAGAGGACGATGAAACTAAGGTAAAAAATGTTTTAAAAAAGAAAAATATAGCAATTGATAAAAAAAGGCATACACAAATAGAAAGTAAAAATTTTAAAACTTACCAATCGTACCAGATGAAGATGGTCCTAAGGTTAAAAAGTTGTAATAAAAAGTTAATACAGCAAATGATGAAAAATGGATACACATATGAAAAAGTAATATTATTTATACATACCATTTGATGCAGACGACAATAAAACTAAGGTAAAAAAGTTGTAATAAAAAAACAAATATTGTAATTTTTGAAAAATACATAGACATATTAAAAAGTAAAGTATTTAAAATATACCAATTGTAGCAGATGAGGATGTTCCTGAGGTTAAAAAGTTTTAATAGAAAATAAACATTGCATTTGTTGAGAAATGCATACACATATTAAAAAGTAATAGTTTTTAAACTTACCACTTGTTGCAGTTAAAGTTGGAACTAAGGTTAAAAGATTGTTATAAAAAATAAATGTTGCATTTGATAAGGAATGCATAACAGGTTTTTAGAACTTACCAACTGTACCAGATGAAGATGGTTCTAAAGTTAAAAAAGGAGTAAGACACCGCATAAAAAAATAAGTTTAGCATTAAATATATTCACAGAATAAAAATTCCTGGTTTTCAAAATTACTAACTATAGCAAGTGATGAAAGGAGAGTTAAACAAAATATGAGTTAAACCTAGACACACATGTTTAAACTTTTGTTACTATGATTCATAACAAAAGTTATAATATACAAACTTACCAATGGTAGACCTTGTCGATTCAACTAAAGGTAACAAAAAAATTGTACGATAAAAAATAACACCTTGTAATTGCCAAAATTAAGTTCAAAAAATAACAACTAAAAAATTAAAATATAAAGATTATATGTATATAAACAAGAAGCTAACATTAAGAATGGGTATATACTTATGTAAACAATAAACATATATAAATTAGTATACATCAAGAAAAAGGTATAGACAACAATAATTATATCTTATATTTAAAAAAACTTTAGAAACATTAAGTTAATGCAAAAATGTTATGGGAACTATACTTACGAAATCTCAAAAAATCTATAATGATAGTGCTAGGATCTAAACAAGAAGCAAATATTAGACATGTTTGTATAATTATTTAAATAATATTTAAAGGATGAAGTAGTATACAACAGGAAAATAATAAAAGAAGATGAGTGTAATTTTTATATCATTTTAAAACTAAACACTAAAAAATATGTTTGTTAAGAATAAATCAATAATATTGATTTATTCTTATTTATCCCATAGAAGTCTACAAACCGAATTTATATCGACAATATAAATTCGATTTGTAGACTTCTATAGAAATTAAAAGAAAAGAAGCAAATTATACAAATCATAAAATAATTTATTTTTAACAAAGTATTTGTTAAAATACAAATAAGTATTATTAATACTTATTTGTATATTAACAAATTTTTATACTTATATGATGTTTTAACGAACCTGCGAAACGATACTTTTATCGATCAATAAAATCAAAACAGTTTTAATCTAATAGTATTAGATTAAAACTGTATTATTAAAAATGTATTACTAAAAATGTATTAGTAATACATTAATCTTTTTATACTTAAGATTATCTTACTAAGATAAACAAAAAGAGTAAGGTTTTTACATTTATGTTTTTGCTTTAGAAATAGTTAGCAATAATATAATTATGAAAAAAAAAATTTGCTTACTATCTGTTAGAGAATCTATATATTTTTGTAAGTCTTTTTTTTCCATTTTATCTGTTTTTCTGTTATCTGATATCTAATAATAAAAATAATGCAGAAAAAAAAATTGTTTTCTAAGAACCGGCCCCCCTATCCTCCCCCGAATTTTTATTGTTCGCTATTACCGAAAAAAAATTCATTAAAACAGAAATTAGGTACCAAAAGTGCTGCACTTAGTTATATATCTGCTCCCATTTTTTTTTGGCTGAAATTTGGCAGGTAAAAATAAAATACATGTAGAAAGTAGAATAAATAATAAAAAAAGCAGGCTCAACATTTCTTTGATACGAAATTAATGTAATAACATCGACTAAATTTTCATAGAAAATTGTCAGCAAAAAAATTCATAAAAAAGTTAGGCAACCATACTTAAAAATAATATAAGAATCAAGCTTGACCTTTCTTCTTTCAAAAAATATCCTAAGTTTATATGTGTTTCTAAAAAGAAATACCTCAAAAAAACGTTTGCCTAAGGCTACCTAAAAAAAAAGGTATTTATAGAATAACACATAGTAAACTATCTGCTCCCTTTTTTTTTTCTTTGAAAATTTGCATGTGCTTAGAAAATGCATGTAGAAAGTTAAAACAATAATAAAAAAAGCGGGCTCAACATTTCTTTTACTATAAATTAATGTAAGAAAATATACTATATTTTCAGGACCATAACAAACCATGAAAAATCAGTAACTATACATTAAAAGCCACATAAAAATCAAAATTAACCATTCTTCTTTCAGAAAAATATCTAGGTTTATATATGTTTCTAAAAAGAAACACCACAAAAAAACGTTTGTCTGACGCTACCTAAATAAAAGTGAAAAAAACGTAGAACAAAATTTTAGCACAAAAATCGGCACCGTAAAACGTGATTTCCGTGTACCTATATATATATATATATATATATATATATATATATATATATATATATATATATATATATATATATATATATATATATATATATACACACATATATATATATAAAGTTAATAAAAGATTGAAGATTTTATAGGGAGGTTTACTTACTTTTTTGATTCAAGATCACACATTTTGAGTATTTTTTTTAAGAACGTAATTGATGTCAGAATTAAAATTGTATTGTTGAAAGTATATTATTTTTAAAGCTTTGTTTTGTAGGTTAAATAATCTAAAAAATGCATGAGACTTGGTTTGTCCCTAAACCTGACAAGCATATCTGAGATGTGATCCAAAAATTGAATGGTTTATATTGAGTAAAGTTTCATAATTGACATAGTGACACATTTTGGCTAGCATTCCATTTCACCGCTACACAATTTCACCGCTAAATTTTTAAGACTAGAGGAATAGGATAGATTTTGAGTCAGTTTTGATTCTAAGATATTTTAATGAAACTAGGTTTTTATATATTTTATTTTTAAGTTTAGGTTTTTATATTTTTTAGATTGATGTGATTTGTAAATGATGAGTTCAGTTTTGTTGGTAATAAAACTTAGTTTATTAAAGTGCAGCATGTAACTAGATTAGATAAATGATTAATATATTTGCTAATTTTTTTTTAATGGTTGGTTTGTTATGAGTAATTTTATGTTGTCAGCAAAATAATAAGCCTTCAAAATTTTAGATATTAAGATCATTTATAAAAATGAGGAATAGCAATGGTCCTAATTCAGAACTTTAGGGTATACCTATGGAGCATTTTATTGGCAAAGATTTGGCATCATTAATGAAGACAAATTGCAAAATTTTAAGAAAGTATGATGAAAACAATTGTAAAGCAATACCTCGAATACCGTAGTGTTCTAATTTACTTAGGAGATTAGAGTGATCAACAGAATCAAAGGCTTTCCCCAAGTCAAGTAACAATCCACGTGTAAAAATTTTATTGTCAAGAGCTTTTTTAATAGTTTCAGTTATTTTAACAAGTACATGAGTTGTTAAGTGTCTGCTATAAAGTCCATACTTATATTTGTGGAGACTTTGATTTTTTTCAAAAAAAGCTATAGAAGCTTTTTCAAGTACTTTGCTAATGTTAGATAGAAGAGAAATTGATTGATAATTTGTGTGGTCCATTATAGAACCCTTTTTATGAATAGGAATGACTTTGAATATCTTAAAGACATCTGGAAATAAGCCTTTATTAGAAGAACTGTTATATGGTACAAAGAGGTTTAGAAGTAACATGATAATTAAGTTTAAGAAGGTGTGTGGAATCTAAACTTTTATTGTTTTCTATAATTTTTTATTGTGTGTGGGATCTAAACTCTTATTGCTTTCTAGAATTTTTTTTATTAAATCAGACACCATATTCAGTCACTAGATAAAGAGAAAAAAAATTAGAATTGGAATTTTTAAATAGTCAGAGAAGAAATCATTTTACTTTTAGGTAGGCATTGTATTGTTTTATAGCAGTTGTTGAAAGTGTTAGCAACAGCCATACTGTATAAGATGCTGTTACCATTAGATTCTGTTACCATTTAATTTGAGATGGTAAGATTTAATTGGTGTGGAGGATCTGTGTATTAGAAGTCTACTACATTAAACTTTGCCATGGCTACAAAATAAAACAGAAAACTTCAAGATGAAAATCGCAATTTAAAATCCAAATAAACAGAAATGTATACGCTTATACCAAGTACCACTGGTTTACCATCATGTTTAATCAGTAATAAAATGTTGTTGAATAATATATATATATATATATATATATATATATATATATATATATATATATATATATATATATATATATATATATATATATATATATATATATATATATATATATATATATAAACATACATTATATACCAATTAATTTTGTACAGATTGTTTTGAAGTGGACTGAATTTTCTTCTTTATTAATCTTTGTTTTAAATTCAGATTCTCTATAAGCACTTGCCAAATCAAAGAATTTTTACATTTAAAAAGAGCTGTAATTAGTTTTATAAGTATGTACAGAAAAATATACTTAAACAGAGTTTTGAATTTTGTACAATTTTAACATATTTGCAGGTTTATTTATACTTGAATCTACATATTCTATATATAGGTTTATATATACTTGAATCTACATAATCTCTCTCTCTCTCTCTCTCTCCCTCTCTCTCTCTCTCTCTCTCTCTATATATATATATATATATATATATATATATATATATATATATATATATATATATATATATATATATATATATATATATATATATATATATATATATATATATATATATATATATATATATATATATATATATATATAGTAAAATAACACTTTACTAACTTGAGCTTCTACTGTCAGTTTCTCCTTCAGCAGGATCATCAGGAACCTGGCAGTAGAAGCTCAAGTTAGATATTTGTTATTTTTTGGTACTAATTTATATATATATATATATATATTTATTTATATGTTTGTATGTGGATATATATATATATATATATATATAGTCTAAAAGGTTGGACAAAGCAAGGAATTGCATCTCCACAAACTTTAAATAACTTCAATAAATATTGCCTTGGTTTTTAGTTTATAAATTACAAAGTATAAAACTTTTGTAACTTATTTAACGAAATGCACCACGAGAAGGTAAACCATAGGACTCGGCATTTCATATTTCTAGATTAAATACAAAACAAAAAACAAATAAAAACAAAAAAGGAAAAAATGTTGTTACTAAAAAACTGTTGTTTTTTTCTTTCTCTTTTTCTTTAAAACTATTTATTTTTATTTTATAAGATTAGATTTTTATTTATCTCAAAGCTTGGATCAAAAAATAGCTCAAAAAATAAAATATGACATTGCATACAGAGGTTTTATAAATATTTTCACCATCTGTATCTAATATATACAATCTAAATAATACTATTTAAATATAACTATATAATCTGTAACAATCATATTATATAATAATATTTATCATAATATATAATACTATTTAAATATAACTATATAATCTGTAACAATCATACTATATAATACTATTTATCATAATATATAATACTATTTAAATATAACTATATAAACTGTAACAATCAATTTAATACATATATATACAAAAATTATAAAGTTAATACTTAAATCATTACCTTCCATAACAAGTGCGATAAAACCAATACCTTGCTTTTAAAAAGGATGTCTCTTTTTGTCCTACACATTTTTTATGCGACCACAACAAGCATGAATCACATGCTATTGCAATGCCAGTTTTATTTTCTTTGCTTGTGCTCTTCAGGCAAACAGCGCATGGCCAGATATGTTGATTTTTTTTAGCCTTGATTACTTTATCAAGTGCTTTCCATGCATCTGAGCTAAAGTATATTTGCAATGAAGAAAGCAACTCTAATGCACTTTCATCAAGTATAGATGATGGAATACAATTGGGTCTTTTTTCTACAGCACTCTTATTGATAAGGGTACCAGAAAGAGCTTTCTGTACGTCGTCAGCTTTTAAAAACCAACTAAGCATCACTATAACAAAACCATTTAATCTTAATAACTAATGCTGTAAAACCATCTATTAATAAAAAAATTCATTAAAACATTTATTAATTTTAATTAAGTGGTCACCAATAAAGTATGTCATGCTGTATTTGACTTTTTAATATAGATAGGAGACCATTTCCATTTTTGCACAGTGATTGTCATTAAACATATATATACTGTATATATACTACTTATAATACATATATTTATAGTTATTATATATTTTTATTTGCATCACAGTACACAATTTATCTAGATTAATTAATTTTCGATCTAAAAATAAATTTTTAAAATTTAATCATCTAAAATTAGAAGTTATTCATTTAGTCTCACTTGCATAAAATCATTTGAGGGGCAGTTTAGGAGTAATCCCTAAACTTTAGGAGTAACTCCTAAACATTAGGAGTTACTCCTAAACTTTAGGAGTAACTCCTAAACTCACTCTCTCTCAAGCTGATTATAATAATCCTTATCAACTCTCAAGCTGATTATAATAATCCTTATTCAAGTTCAGCATAAAGTTGAAGCTGAAACTGTTCACCTTAAAGCTGAGACTTATATGTCAACAACAATCCCTATTTTCAATTTAATAAGTCAATTTATTAGCTTTCTAAACAAAACCAGAAAGATTCAGAAAATATAGTTTAAATTTGACCTAATAAAACAATATAAAATCAATAAATTACAAATTATTGAGCAATAAAAACAGAAACAAATGAAGAAACTTTATTTAAAAACATGCCAAATTTAAGAGAGAAAAAATAAAATAAAAACAAGAAGCATTATCAGTTCATAAGACTACTTACTATATTTGTCTTTTAAAGTTGTAACAAATGTTGTGATATCATTCCTATTTTCAACTTTGTTAGATAAAGCAGCAATGTTTGAAAGATCTCTTAAAGTGATAATTTTACCTGTGGATTTAATCAACTCTTTTTGGAGCAGTTTTTTGTTTGGTTTTAAATGCATTAACTCTTTAGCTTTCTCGATAGCATAATCTGGAAGTTTTCTTTGATTTGGCAAGTGCTTATAGAGAATCTGAATTTAAAACAAAGATTAATAAAGAAGAAAATTCAGTCCACTTCAAAACAATCTGTACAAAATTAATTGGTTTATAATGTATGTATATATATATATATATATATATATATATATATATATATATATATATATATATATATATATATATATATATATTTATATATATATATATATATATATATATATATATATATATATATATATATATATATATATATATATATATATATATTTATATATATATATATATATTATTCAACAACATTTTATTACTGATTAAACATGATGGTAAACCAGTGGTACTTGGTATAAGCGTATACATTTCTGTTTATTTGGATTTTAAATTGCGATTTTCATCTTGAAGTTTTCTGTTTTATTTTGTAGCCATGGCAAAGTTTAATGTAGTAGACTTCTAATACACAGATCCTCCACACCAATTAAATCTTACCATCTCAAATTAAATGGTAACAGAATCTAATGGTAACAGCATCTTATACAGTATGGCTGTTGCTAACACTTTCAACAACTGCTATAAAACAATACAATGCCTACCTAAAAGTAAAATGATTTCTTCTCTGACTATTTAAAAATTCCAATTCTAATTTTTTTTCTCTTTATCTAGTGACTGAATATGGTGTCTGATTTAATAAAAAAAATTCTAGAAAGCAATAAGAGTTTAGATCCCACACACAATAAAAAATTATAGAAAACAATAAAAGTTTAGATTCCACACACCTTCTTAAACTTAATTATCATGTTACTTCTAAACCTCTTTGTACCATATAACAGTTCTTCTAATAAAGGCTTATTTCCAGATGTCTTTAAGATATTCAAAGTCATTCCTATTCATAAAAAGGGTTCTATAATGGACCACACAAATTATCAATCAATTTCTCTTCTATCTAACATTAGCAAAGTACTTGAAAAAGCTTCTATAGCTTTTTTTGAAAAAAATCAAAGTCTCCACAAATATAAGTATGGACTTTATAGCAGACACTTAACAACTCATGTACTTGTTAAAATAACTGAAACTATTAAAAAAGCTCTTGACAATAAAATTTTTACACGTGGATTGTTACTTGACTTGGGGAAAGCCTTTGATTCTGTTGATCACTCTAATCTCCTAAGTAAATTAGAACACTACGGTATTCGAGGTATTGCTTTACAATTGTTTTCATCATACTTTCTTAAAATTTTGCAATTTGTCTTCATTAATGATGCCAAATCTTTGCCAATAAAATGCTCCATAGGTATACCCTAAAGTTCTGAATTAGGACCATTGCTATTCCTCATTTTTATAAATGATCTTAATATCTAAAATTTTGAAGGCTTATTATTTTGCTGACAACATAAAATTACTCATAACAAACCAACCATTAAAAAAAAATTAGCAAATATATTAATCATTTATCTAATCTAGTTACATGCTGCACTTTAATAAACTAAGTTTTATTACCAACAAAACTGAACTCATCATTTACAAATCACATCAATCTAAAAAATATAAAAACCTAAACTTAAAAATAAAATATATAAAAACCTAGTTTCATTAAAATATCTTAGAATCAAAACTGACTCAAAATCTATCCTATTCCTCTAGTCTTAAAAATTTAGCGGTGAAATTGTGTAGCGGTGAAATGGAATGCTAGCCAAAATGTGTCACTATGTCAATTATGAAACTTTACTCAATATAAACCATTCAATTTTTGGATCACATCTCAGATATGCTTGTCAGGTTTAGGGACAAACCAAGTCTCATGCATTTTTTAGATTATTTAACCTACGAAACAAAGCTTTAAAAATAATATACTTTCAACAATACAATTTTAATTCTGACATCAATTACATTCTTAAAAAAAATACTCAAAATGTGTGATCTTGAATCAAAAAAGTAAGTAAACCTCCCTATAATATATTCACTCTTTTATTAACTTTATATATATATATGTGTATATATATATATATATATATATATATATATATATATATATACATACATATATATATATATATATATATATATATATATATATATATATATATATATATATATATATATATACATATATGTGCATTTGTATATGTATGTATGTATATGTGTATGTGTGTGTGTTTGTGTGTAACTTATATTAAAAACTAATAAGAAATTATTTAAATACAAAACAAAAATTTTTTACTTCAGATACTTCATGATTATGTGTATTATTAATTGTATGAAACACTAAAAATTGACCATCTTCAGAAGCTTTAAAATTCAAGTAGAATGGACAGTCTTTTTTAAAAGTTCTATAATTATTAGCACAATCAAAATGCAACATAAGACTTTTTTATTCTGTTAGTTATTGGATTATAAGTTTTAATCCAATAGCAATTATAATATAATATAAATCAAAGTAAATTTCTATACTTTGCTAAAACAATAAACACAATAACTTACGAAGTTTTACGCTTTTCCTTGCTTTTCCCATAATATTTAAATTTTTGACCACCATGAATGCAACAATACTTTATAAAATAATATTTAATATCAGCTGCCATTAAAGCAGCTTTTTTAGGAATGGATTTCCTAGCAGCCTCAATAGTTCTAGCATCTCTTACCCACAACTTTATAAAAGAAGTATCTTCGTACTTCCTAATAGCTTCTTTTAAAACTGCAAATGATGCAAAAGAATCAGAGCATGAAAAAGCCATAATTTCGCTAGAAACACAATAAAGTAAGTTATGAAAACAGCTGTACGAAAAATACTTCGAAAAATGTGGTGAAAAAAGATAAAAAATATAAACAAGATTCCATTATTAACACGTGACATTCATAGCCAATAAAACGGACTTTCGGTAGGCAAATTTTTATTTTTTTGGCTACCGACTTTCGGTAGGCTATCCACGTCGATTTATATATGGTTAACATGGTTGTAAAGAGCTTAATAAGACTTTTTTTTTTAATAAATCAACTTTAAAGTTTTTAAATGGTGAGTATTTAGAAATTATGTATAAATGTTAAAAAGCTTTCCCCATTCCATTAGATTCCTTATCTCTTTTTAATCAATATGTAAATTTTCAAACAAATTTGATGTGTTTTGGTTCTTAGAAAATCTTACTTTCTAAAACTAATCTTGAAAAAACGTGTCCTGTGGCAAGTTTTTTCATTTATAGTGGTCTTAATTCTTTTGCCACTGAGTTAACAGCTATATGACTACACGTAAAATTAGCTATATGACTACGCGTAAAATAATGAACTAGGATCATGATGAATTCAAAGAATATAAAATAAAAATTACTTATCAGAATTTTACAAATAAGACCTTGATTTTTTTTGTCATAGAATTGGCTTTCAGAATATTAAAAACTTTTAAATAATTTTTATATTTTTTATTAGTAAAATGATCAAAATATATCATGTTGTAGTTAACAAAAATATATAGTTTTTTTATGTAACCTTAAACAAATAAAGAAGAAATACATAAACATATCATTTTCAAATTTAAATAAATGAATGATAAATAAAAAATAAGAATGTTAGCTTTATTAATTCCAAACTTATCTAAACATTTTTCAATAATCTTTTTAGTGTGGTCTGCAGTTTGTATTCCTTTTGTATCAATGGTGCAAAGATTGACAACAATAAATTGATTGTCTTTAGAGTATAGGGCATTAATACCAAGGTAGTGACACATATATCTTGTAGTTGAATCAACCTTTAAATAGATCCATAGTTTATATATGACATTTTTATTTTCTTTGTGATGCTTTATGGCAAGGTTGCAAACTTGAATTCTCATATTATCACTGTTAAGTGTAAATCCGAACTGTGAAGCCATTTTTACACAAATTCTATGTAGGATTCATGATCAAATGCCTGGAAAAAAACATTTCTGAATAAATTGACGAACAATTTTGATAAAACTGTTCTGTTTTTTTTATTTAATATTAATTATGACAAAGAAATTTTGAATACGTTTTACAAAATTAAACCAAATAGCAAAGTACAAAAAAAAAAGTTAAAAACAAAAAGTCTTGGAAAATGAATAGAATAAATGTAAGTCTTTTAGTAAATCTTAACCTGCATGCTATAGACTGTGTTTGTAATAAACACACTTCAAATTTTGGAATAATTTATATGACGCAGAGCTTGCCATATGCAGCGCAATTTAATACATTCAAGCTTTCACTGGTTTAAAGTTACGTTGCTGTTGGCTAAACAATTTTAAACTAATAAACTTGTAGAAGCTAATAATGGTTTGTTAGTAAAGGTTTATATGCTGATATAAAATTTAAAATTCCCAAAGTCTGGGATTCCCTAAAATTATAAGGACAGGCAGGACTCCAAATTCCGGATAAAAACAGGAAATCCTGGACTTTGGACTCTTTTTTCATCCCTGCATATAACTGAATTAAAAAGACCTGGTATCTTCTTTTACCAGCATAGATAGTTCAGTACAATTAACAATATCTTTTTCAAAAAAAATTTTTACTGTTCTTGAGTCGACATTTTATCACGTCATAAAACCTATTCAATTAATGTGTTCTGTTTGTAACTTCAGCATAGCTGTTCTCCTGTAACAGCATAGGTGTTTGGCATAGGTGTTCTTCTTTTAGCATTTTAACTTATCAGCTGTATTTTTCCTATTACTGTACAATTTAAAAGATTATCGTCAACTTTTTGATTGTTTTATTTCTTATATGCTAAGTGACTGGTCTCTGTATACTTTAACAGGAAGAATGTTTCCTCCTGTTGCAAGTTTTATACTTGTGCTATCACCAATAATAGATATATTATATTTAGCTTACAAGAAACAACTCTGTCAGAAGTATTTTGATTTATTGATGTAATTAAGGCATAGGAGTTTTCAGCAGTTGTTTTTTTGTTGCAAGGTTAACAAATACCGTTGCCAACATTTTGACAGCATTCTGAGCAGGATGAATTTCTTTTTTATAATGGAATTATCTCAGATTATCATCTATAATCATCAGATAGATAAATTTAGAAAGATTAAGTGAACAACTGATTTTAGTTGTTCTAGTACTGCTTTTAGTACTTTTTTAGCCTTAGCTCAAACAGCTCAATAGCAATTGTCATCTTTTTTAATTATTTTTAACTTAATGACAGTCATTTATTCAGAAAGTCTCCAAATCTTTACTGACAGCTTTATCTTTCTGTTTTAAAATATAAGTTATGCAGCTTCAGCAAATTCCAGGCAGATGAGATTTTAGACTTGAGGTTCAGACTGAGTTCAGATAGTCTGTGATCAGATAAATCAATAAACTGTTTTCCTCAAATATAGATATTTTTTTGCCTTAATTAACACAACCAAAACAGATCTGACTCTGAATGAAATCTTTTCTGAATGAAATCTTGCTTTTTGCTGACTCATTTTGAACCAAAAATGTTTTTGTTTAGTTTTTTCTGTGAAAAAAGTGCCAAGAAAGTGTTTGTGCCACTCTATAAGTACAAAATTTAAAATTTTTCAATACAGAATGCATTATCATTGTAAAACTCTTTGTATAAAGAAGGTTGGAAAGGGGAAGAATCTTTTTCATAAATGGTATTTCCTAAATTATTGCTGAGTACAGCACTGATAGCATTTATATAAATAATTAACACATGCAAGCCTTATACAACTTTTTGTATTTCACTTGTTATGCAAAAGTTTATCACAAAGTTTCTACTAATATAACCAAAGGCTTTATACAATCAAACAGAAATAATGTTATCAAATGTGATATTTAGAATGTAATTGTGTAAAATTAGAAAATAATTAGGAAGTATATCTGTTTCTCCAAAAAAATCAAGTTGGCTGCAATGTTTCATGAGGAAAAACAATGTAGTGATTTTTCTTGCAAAATTTTTATCTAAGATGGCAAAACAAAAAACCAAAAAATGTATATAAATGTATATATATTTTCATTCACCTTTACAAAGAAATATAAAGCTTAAAATGAAGAAGCTTGGAAAGGTATAATCACTGTTACTTGATTACATCCAGAAGAATTCTTATCTTGTTTGTATTTCTTTATATTTTTCCTAATCGAAAATGTACATATAAATATAGAAAAATGTAAAGTATATTGAAATATACACATTTTAGCTGTCTTGACCCATAAAACACAGGAGTGTATAAGTCAATTCTACCATTTCTATACTTATATCTTACTTTAATATTTTTTAGTAGGCCTTAAAAAAACTATGCATATTGTCTACCTTTTAAAGTTATGAATAAAAAAATAATTTATAATATAGTTAACTTTTAAATATTTTATACTCTTCTGTAGTTGTTTCACAAACCGCTATATATTAGTGGTTCAGATATAAGTATCCGAAGCAGTTATTCTAAATAATATTTAAAATACCCGCTTGATATGTGTTGATTAATTACAATTGGTATAAAAAATTTAAAGAAATTTTAAAATTAGACTTGAACATATGTGAATTTGACATGACCCTTATAATATGGGTCATGGTAAGTCTATTTCACACCTACCATATCTATACTTATTTTTTATATAGTCTTTTTATATAGCCTTTTTATTTCAATAACTTTTAGTAAGTGGTTGAAAATAAAAATCAGTCAAATCTTTGTTTTGAGTAAACAATTCTTGTTCAATACTACAGAACTTCTATTTGTAAAAATGTAGACCTATAAAATAACGGGTATGACCTTAATTTTTTTCTTTATTAAGTTTCTGTTAAGTTTTTATTAAATTTTTTTCCAGACCATTCCGAGCTTAATAGGAGCTTCGCTCCATTATTTATCTTTAGAAGATAAAAAGTTTGAATGTAAAAACCTTAACCTATAAGAAAAAAAAGTTTTCTTTTTAATGTGTGTTATACACGCAAACTTAGTTACCTAAGCACATTAACAACATAAACATCTCTATTGTGACATATGCACAAACAATTTCTACTGCTCAACGTAGTTGCAGTGAATTAATAAAACTTCAACCGAAATCATCTATAAAAATCTTATCTTTGACAATCTTTGACAAACTTAGATTTTAAATGAAATGAAATAAATAAAAATTTACTTTTGTTTAATACAATTTCCTTCTTTTAGTGTTTTAAACTTTTTTTTTAAGTATTTTTTCTTTTTTTTTTAATGCAGAGTTTTAATTTTTAAATTCAATTTTTATTAAATTTTTTGTGTTGAACAATATTGAATTTAATCTAGGTGAAAGTACTTTAGTAGTAAAGTCTAATTTTTAAAACACTAAACACTGTTGTATCCAATATGCTTAAGAAAAGAATTTCATCTCAATTCTGCTGTGTTTGTCTTGCAAATTCTAAGGAGATTAATTTGAAACTATTTGAAAAAAAAATAAAAAAATTTAAGCAAGCAAGTTTTAAAACTTGGAATTTGCAGTCTTTATTTATGGATGCGCTGCATGGAGTGGGTTTTTAATACTGCTTGTAAACTCTTAGCAGGAAAGAAATATAAAAAAAAAAAAAAGCAAGGAAGAAATATTCACAAAAGAGTTAAGAATTTATTGAAAGCAAAAAAAAATTCCAGCATTTATTCAAGATACAATTGAAAATATGGGTTTCTTTTGTCAGGAAAGGAAGTGGCACAACCAATACTGAAAATGTTGCTCGCAAATTTTATAATTATCCGATCGTGACAGGGGGAAATTTAAACTAGGATATCAGAATGATTAAGTTGTTTCGAGATTTACTTATTGATATGAATAGCACAGCTTCAAGACCAGATATAAATTAACTATTCTAGGAAGTATAAAAAGAAAAAGAAAGACCATGAACTAAATGAAGAACTGATGAGCAGTTCTGCAATGAGTTAAAAAATGGCTATTTTCATAGCTACAAGTATTTAAAAACATCTATTAGAATAGAACGTTGAGGAACTTTTAAAAAACCAAGCGAAGAATCAGATCATAGCAGATTTTTTTATTATTTTCAATGACATTTTATTATTAAATTGTGTTTCTGATTTAATTCATAAAATTATATAAATATCGGCGCTTTCGGTTTAATGAAAAAATTTATCCAGACTAATGTAGTTTTCCGGAATAATCTAAAATTAGTCCAGATGAATTGAAAAAAATACGAAAAACTTTTTTTATATAGAAACCTAATATTTTTCTTTTAAATATAGAAATAGAAACAAAAATTCGACGTCTTGTGAAATAATCAGTTCAATATGTTGAATCCTTTATTTAAAAGCCTATTTCCTCATTTAGTATTTGAGCAACGCATTGTGAGTTTTTCTGCTTCAAATTGTTTTAAATAAAACTAAAAAAGGTCCTTTTTTGTAAATGATTATAAATAAATAAAAAAGTCTATAAATTTCATAAAAAAGTTTTTTTTACTTAAGAATATTTTAAGAAGTTTTTCCCTTAATAAGTAAAAGTAAAGAAAAAATTTATGTGCTAGTAGTTGTAGCTATTTTTATTCCATTTCCTTGACGAATATTTTAAATGTCTTTGCAACAGTTATAATAATTGCAGTACCAAGCAAAGTCCTCACTTAAGTATAGCATTCAAGAATCTGAAATTTCACAAGTTTGCAAATTAAAGCTAAAGTTACGATTCCATAATATACTGCAATTATATTATTTAACATAAATTCTCAATAGGCGTATTACAATGTAAATAAATTTTAAAAGATTGCTTGTAGTCCAAAGTAAGATTTTTGGTATTTTCCATTCATAGAGCTAACCACTTCAGCCACTATAGTGTATTGTTCGATAAAAGTTTTAACACTATTTAATAAATAAAAAATTTTATAAAATGGCAAATAAATGCTATAAATCAATATAAAGAAGATGTTGCTGCAATGCAATTAATTTATATATATATATATATATATATATATATATATATATATATATATATATATATATATATATATATATACATATAAGTATGTATTAATTTTTTTTTTTAGAAACATCAAAATGGCGCAAAATAATACATATGCAAAGAAGTGTGAAAACATTCTTAATAGCCAAGAGTTCATGTTGAGTTTTAGTGAATGCGTTGGAGTAAGTTGGAAAACTCTTGGACGTAGGTTAAATATTGAAGAACATTATTTAAGTATGATTGATGAAGATAATCCTAAAACTGACGAAAAGGCATATTCAATGTTAACTACATGGATGCAAATGAGTGATAATCCAACATTTGAGGAGTTAAAAACAGCTTTAAGAAACATGAAGAGAATAGATTTAATAAGAAAAATTGACAAATTTACAAGTAATTATTTTTTAACTAATAATAATAAACTAATTGATAATTTTTTTGTGTGTGCAAAATATTTAGATTTTCTACAGTAAAAACTCTTATTCAATGATAGTGATGCTATAAAAGACTATTTAATTCCATGCTATGTTCATTCTACGACAGTCGAATTGCAAAATCTATTCAAATAAAATTAAACTAAGTTGGTTATAATATTACGGACTTAAGAGCATTATCTAAACTTCTTGAAAACTTTTCTAATATCTCAACAGTGTTATACTAGTGTTGTAAATTATTAAAATGTGATCATGTGTCCTAAAATATTCTGAAGTATAGTTTTACAGTGATAACTGTTTCAAACTTAATAAAATATAAAAAACTTTAAAACTCAAAAAACCATTGTCATCACCAAGTTCTCTAAACCTTTCTCTAATATTTGTGGTCTATGAAGTAACTTTTCTTTGCTAAGTCTTATCTCTTTCAAAGTTCAGACTAATTTGAATCAGCTGTTTTATCTTGTGAACTTATTGTTGATGGTTATTTTCCTTTAATTTGTAAAGACTCAAATAGTCACATGCTTGGTCTGGCCATTTATATTTGCAAGAATTCAACCATTTGTTAGAAAACTAGGTTTGAATTTACAGGCTATTCTTTTATGTGTCTTTGTTTAGTACTACTTGACTCTATCACCTTTCTTATTTTCTATACCTCTCTCTTTTATTTTAAGACTGTATTATTTTGGATATTATTTCTGATCAAGTTAATCGAGTCCTTTCTCTTTATTCTTAAGCCAATATCATTGTTTTTGGTAACGTTAATGCTTATCACATTGAATGGCTTTGTTCTAGTGTTAATGACTTTGCAGAATTCCCCTATCATCATATCTCTTACAACTACCCTTAAGCTGACTTGGACTCTTGCCATGATTTTCTTTGTTCCTGCTGATAAATTTGCTTATTATGTAACTTCTTGGATTCAGGCTGGCATGGAATCTTTTATTCCCTCTTGACAATTCCATGTCAATCTTCACTCTTCTCCATGGTTTTCCTCTTATCGCGCTGCTGCAATTTTCAATTGTAACAATTACTTTCATATTTAACGTGAAAACAATTCTTTAGAAACAGACGTCTGTTTACAATTGCTAGAAACCAATGTAAAAAGGATTAGTCTAAGGCTGAAGCCCGCTATTCTCAGGTCACAAAATCTCGTATTTTATCTCAAATGTTATGCTCCTGAGACATCTGGAAAATCTTTAACAATGTCTTTAATATAGGCAAATCTGTTATTCCACCTCTCTTGCATGCTTTATATTTTGTAATCTTGCCTAAAGACAAAGTTGAATTATTAGCTTAGAACTTTTCATCAATCTCATCTTTTGATTCCACTAATCACATTTCCTAACTGATATAGCCAACAAACAGGTCGATCCATTGCTTGGCATTCGTATCTCTATCCAGCTTCTCTATCTAAAGACTCTTCTACAGCTTGTGGTCAATACAACGTACTTGCTATAGTCTTGCAGAAGTGTTAATTGGAGCTGTTGTCTATACTTTCAAAACTATTTAACAAGTGCTTATCAGAGTCATGTTTTCCAGCCTGCTAGAAAGTGACGTCTGTTTTCCTTATTTTTGAAAATTCTTGAGAGCTAACTCGTCCAACTACCTTCCCATTAGTCTTCTTCCTATCATTAGCAATGTTTTTAAGTTTTTAATTAACAAACATTTAATCTTTCATCTTGAATCTAATAAATAATATCATCAATATGGATTTTGATCTTCTTGTTCTTCTGCTGATTTGTTAATGCTAATAACTTATAGGTTTTATCCTGCATTAGATAGATGTTGTGAGGCTAAGGCAATTGCTCTCGACATTTATAAAGTCTTCGATAAAGTTTGGCATGCTGGTCTTCTCCATAAGCTCTCTTTTTATGGTGTATCAGGTAACATCTTCAAGGCTATTGAAACCTTTCGTACCAATTATAGTATAAAAGTTGTTCTCAATAGACAGCACACTTATTCATTTCCTTTAACTTATCTTTATCCATATCCTTAGCCCTATACTTTTTTTAATTTACATCTAAGGTGGTATTGTATGCTGAACATTTTACCATCTATTCTTGTCTTGATAAGAAGCCAATACTCTCTGATTGCTTTAAGGGAGCATTTGAGCTTGAAAAGGATCTCACTTCTGCTATACCATAGGGCTCTTAGTGGCTGGTGAACTTTAATTCAGATAAAATTTAAACTAAATTTTTTTTGGCCTATCTTTTTCATAACAATCTAGATCATCCTATAATTATGAACGGATGAATGAATAAATATTTATGAATGGATGAATGAATATTTATGAACCATCTGCTAAGGTTGTATCTCTTTATCATGATGGCCGCTTTCTTCCTCTGGTTTCTATTCTTTATTTCTATATATCTCCTATCCATCCTTGTATTAAATACTGTTGCCGTATCTGGAGCAGATCTTCAAATGATCTGTATGTTAGTCTTATTTTTTATTCTTCCTGATTTAATTGATAATTTTTATATTGATAAAAAGTAAGTTGTCATTCATTCTTGATCGAATTTTCACCACGAATAATTCAGCAACAGAAAGTTTTTTCTCAGACTCAATACGTATTAGAGAGATAATCTCCAGTGCCTTGAACAAAGTTTCATGATTGGCCATTCTCTTTTTAGTAACTTCATAGAACAATGCTTTGAATTTATGGTTTAAAATGTGACACTGTTTTTTTCCCCGATGCTGATTTGCATCCTTGAGTCAGAGTTGTTAACAAGGCCAAAAGCAGCACGACCAAGGCCACATGTTGCAAGGCTAATACCAAAGCCAAGATTTTAGGTCAAGGCCAAGATTAGGAGTTTCAACGCCAAGGCCTACTCAATCATTTTCAAGACCAAAGACTTTAGTTTTTGCCTAACGTTAAGGCCACTTATTAACAAAACTATAAGTAACGATTACTGTGAAAATAAACCACATAATGTAAAAATAAACCAAGGTTGTGCTCAGAGTCAATAAGAAAACATACTTGTAGATATGTATGAAGCCGAAAACAAAAATACATAAAAATAATGAATAAAAACTTTAAATTCTTTAATTCTATATTTTTTTTTTTTGAAGGCCAAGGCCAAAACAAAGCCAACAGTTGCTAGGCCATTTTACTTCTCAAGAAAACAACATACTATGAATTTTTTATTAAAAAAAAACATACTATTCATGTTACTCTGTTTTTTGATGCCTATGCTTTCAGAAATTTTTTTTTTGTACTTAATACTTCGTACCCAATTCTTTCTGATATTATTGTTTCTAAAAAAAATACCTAATGTTCATTTGTTAATGGTAGATCAGTTTTACTTTTACTTGGTTGTATTAGGTAAAATTGAAAAATGATTGCAAGGAGGTTTTTGAATTTTTATTTTTAAAAATTTAGATCTGCTACAATCTACTTTTGTACATATTGTGTTGTAGACAATGACATTTAATATTGTGAATATTGTGTTGTAAATATTGTGTTGTAGGCATGTTGTAGGCAATGACATTTAACTCTCAATGTTAGGTTAAAATCAGGATTTATGTCACTACCAAATGCTGAATGTTGGTATCAATTTGATTTTTGTCAGGTTGTTTTGAGACAGTATCTTACGTTTGAAAAAGAGTAGCATTAAATAAAATCAGATTTTATCATTTTTGTCTTTATCAAGAACTTTTAGTTTCCTCCTTTGCATTTAGGTTATGTAGGTTTCAATTTTATTCAAAGCCATCACTTAATTTATTTTTATGTAATATTAGTAAGCATAACCTTAAAAAACCTTATCAAATCTTATAAACATCAAAGTTATAAATGAAATATTTAAGTGTGTAGAGTAAAGTAACATAAATATTATTTACTAATAAATAAATAAAAAATTTTGATTTGTTGAAAAAGTTTCGCTACGTCATTAGCATTGTGCTACAAAATATTGTTACAAAAATAGTGTTGCTTTTTTGAAGTCAGTTTGTTAATAAAGTTTAATTGTTCTTTAAATGAAGATGCTATTGCTTGTAATATGTAATACTTGTAATAGAAGATTGTTATTGCTTGTAAAAGAAGATTGTTATTGCTTGTAGTAGGAGATTGTTATTGCTTGTAATAGAAGATTGTTATTGCTTGTAATAAGAGATTGTTATTGCTTGTAATAGAAGATTGTTATTACTTGTATTAGAAGGTTGTTATTGCTTTTAATAGAATGTTGTTATTGCTTGTAATAGAAGATTGTAATTGCTTGTAATAGAAGATTGTTTAGAACTTAAATTGTTTTTTACTTTTATTCTTTTGTAAGTTTTGTGTTCTTTCGTGCTCACAAAATATTTTTTTTTTGAAACTTTTAAATTAAATCATTTAGAAACTCCAGGTTCACCAGAAATAACTTCAAGATTTTCTGCCAACAAAGGTAATTATGTTTTTTTCAGTTACTTTACATTTAGTTTATTCCAAAGTTTGTATGATTTTAATATATTTAACATATGCCATAAGATTTTAATATTCTTTTGCTTGCTTAAAAAGTAAAGTTGAAGCTTAAAATGTAAAAAGGTAAAAAAAGTGACCAATTTTAGTTATTTTGGTGGTTTTTTGTTGTAAGTATAAATTGTATTACAGTTTTGTAATATCAGAAGTTATCCTGATTTTTTTGAAACTAAAAATTTGGACCAAGACCCAGCCATATCACTAGTAATACTTTGCTTAATATGTTTATTTGTGCAGTGGTCTTGTTTGAGTTACTTGAGTTTGTTTTTTGGAGCTATAGTTTTAAGAGAGGGGGTTGCATCAACAAAAAAATAAATATATATATAAAAAATTATATAGAGAAAATTTGATTTAAAAATACATATCTATATAAAAAAAAAACTTGTTAAAAATTCATAAAAAAAAAAGGAAATACATGATAAGTATAACTGAAGTTATCCTTGGTTTTCAAAGTACTAAGAAAGATTTTAG
Organism: Hydra vulgaris; assembly: GCF_038396675.1. Lineage (NCBI taxonomy): Eukaryota > Metazoa > Cnidaria > Hydrozoa > Anthoathecata > Hydridae > Hydra > Hydra vulgaris. The sequence goes on along the minus strand of NC_088921.1, from coordinate 9,193,888 downwards.
ATTTTTTGAGTGCGAAAAAATCTGCAATCAGATGAAATTTTTCAATCAAGACATTAGACCAGATCTCAGCCATAGTTTTGTCAACTAACTAAAAATTATAACATACCTGCATTGTATTTTGTGTTAAAAAGTACTTTTTTGGTCTTCGAGATACAAGTTGATGAAATATTTTTTTTATTATTTAAACTAGACTTATATTCATCAAGAAATTTTAAGTTTCATATTACAATTTCTCAGCGTTCAAAAATAAGGACCATATAAAATTTTCAACCTCCTCAAGTTAAGGGGGCATTAAACTTTTTATCGTCATATTTTTTGAACGCTAAAGTATTTTAATATAAAATTTTAAATTTATCGATTAATATAAGTCTAATATAAGAATATCTGTTTTTAATAACATGTGTTTGCTCACTCCATTTAGCTTATTTTTTCTCTTTTATATTTTTGAAAAAAAGGTCTCTTTTAACAACAATTTTGCTACCTCGACATTTAAGATACATTTTATTGTCCGCGAAAACTTAAAACAATTAAATTAATGGGGAAGTACATTAAGTTTCATCGATTTTTAAAAAACCACAATAATAATGACTAAAAAGCTTTTTTTAATTAATAGTGTTTTTGTTTTTTAAAAACATTTTTTTTAAACATGCGCTGAGTGTTGCTACATCGACTATCTTATAGCCTGACTCGCAACGCAGTGCTGCTACATTGATTGTCAAATAGCCTGACTCACAACAGAATGCTGGTACATTAACTGAAAAATAGCCTGACTTGCAACGGAATGCTGTGACATGGACTGAGGGTTTGGTTAGGGCAGGCAGTCTATCAAATAACTAAAAAAAAAAAATTTTTCGGTCTTTAAAATAAAAATAAACCTAAAACTGACATTTTATGGTAAAAACTTGAAGATGATAATGCAAGAGTATATATATCAATATATATATATATATATATATATATATATATATATATATATATATATATATATATATATATATATATATATATATATATATATATATATATATATATATATATATATATATATATATATATATATATATATATATATATATATATATATATCAATTTATATATATATATATATCAATTTATTTATATATATCAATATATATATATATATATATATATATCAATATATATATATATATATATATCAATAAATATATATATATATATATATACATATATATATATATATATATATATATATATATATATATATATATATATATATATATATATATATATATATATATGTATGTATGTATATATATATATATATATATATATATATATATATATATATATATATATATATATATATATATATATATATATATGTTTACAAACTTTGCTAAGCAAATAAGCTTTAAAAAATAAAAACTTTTTAATCAAGCAAAAGAGGGTGATTTTATTACCAAAAAAAAAGTTTTTAGTGGAATTGACCACATAGTATATGTATGTATATATATATATATATATATATATATATATATATATATATATATATATATATATATATATATATATATATATATATATATATATATATATATATATATATATATATTATATAGGTAGAACATGCATGCATGAGAGTACTGATGCATCAACTGCAGGTTAGGGTTGGGGCAGATATTTTGTTTTAAAATAGTATAAACATATAACAAATACCGCCAAAAATAAAAAAGAATGATTCATTAAATATAATAACAATCAACCAAAGAAATGAAAAATTATATTTTTTAAATATAGAATTTGACTTATGTTATTCTTTTTGAATTCTTATTATTAAGCCATATATATATCTTTTATTGTCTTCGAATATACTATGACAATATTATTGTTTTTTATAACAATAAAAGTTATATAACAATTTTTGTCTTCGTTTATACAATGTATATTGTATACACAAATATCTTCACGTATATAATGTGTAACAATGTATATTGTCATTGTGTATTCAACGACAATATAGATAGTATTCTTAATGTATATTCTACTAAAAAAAAATTCTTATGAAAATAATAAAATGTAAAAAAAATTTATTTTGGTAATAACTGCGGCAATACCAATAAAATTTGTAAAAATTATTGATTACAAATAGTACTTTTATTAAACAATATTGTTTATTTAAGCTTTTTACAAATTTTGGGTAAAAATTTTTTTGTTTTTAGTTTATTTAGGCTGTATTTATAGTTTTATCAAAAACTGTAACTACGGTTTTTGATATAATTATCTATATAAAAAAATAGTCTAAATTTTTTCAAGTTTAAATATTTCATTTATATTAAAACTAAATATAAATTAAATTGTTAAGAAAAATTTAAGAAATAGTCTAATAGTGTCATAATAATTAAATTATTAACATACAATCTAATCTATTTCAAACAACTGTATGAAAATTATTTTAATTTAGATTTCAATGTTATTTTGAGATTAAATATAAAATGGCAAACGCATTTAACCACCATCAAATAAAATACCTATGAAAAGTTACCCATAAAACCAAATGTTCCCAACCGACACAAATAAAACATGATTTTAATTTTAATTTACATATTTGTTTGATCTGTGTTTCTTTATAATAAGGCTCGCTTCTGAATGTAATTCAGAGGTCTTATGAATGTTTCACGCTGATCAAAAAAAATATTTTAGTTTCAAGAAGATCTAGGATGTTCAGGGCGTAAACTGAACATACATTATACATACATCCAGTGTTTGCTGGGTATTTGATAATTTAAAAGTATTTTGATTAAAATGCTTTGATAAAAAGAATAATAAAAATGCTAAAGTGGGCAAAACTACAAAAAAAAATGGACCAATAATAATTGTAAAATTGGACCAACGTGTCAAAGTTTTAAATCTTTGGTTTCAATATAAGATTGTTTGTCTAGAGAAAAAATTCATTGAGTGTATGATAAAATAGAGTGAGTTATCAACTGTAAAACATGGTGGATTTAATGTTAATGTGTGAGGCTGTTTTGGTTGGAATGCTACTAGTGACATTGTAAAAAAAGAGGAAGTACTGACAATAGTTTATTTGTACACCTAATAAACCATGCTAAACTGTCAGAAAGATAGGTTAATGGAAAGCCATTTATTTATTCAGAAGAAAATGACTTGAATCTAAAACATATTTTTCGAAAAATTGTATGTGATATTTGACTGAGTCCGAAAACAATCAAATTTTGAATAAAATGATTTAGCCTCCCTAATCACAAAATCTCTCTCCAATTAGATTTTTATGTGAGGAATTAAAAGTAATGTCAAAAACTAACGTCTAATGATGCATAAGATTTGGAAAATACTGATTATTTAGTGGCATACAATTGACTTTCACAAATTGGATTAGTTGTTTTTGTTCACGAATATGTATGTTGTTATTGTCGCTAAAGGTGATTAAAAAGCAAGTAAATTATAAACTAATCTAATGGGACCTAATATTGATTTTTTTGAAAACCTAATAAATAGGAAGATAACATATAATTTTGGTAGACTTTGCTTTAATTTTCTCTCCCAACAATAAGTAAAGCTTTGATAACTTATTTCGAAAAGTACGATCTTTCAAATAATTATGGGCGGTAGTGTATATACGTGTGTGTGTGTATATATATGATTCAGCAAGTATATATATATATATATTTTTCTCACGATTTAAAAAAAACTTTTTATATTAAAAGCCTTTAAGAAGTTTATTAAAAAGGTTTTTAAAGACACAGCGAATTTAAGAGATGAAGTTGTGAGATACTGCATTGCAATATTGGAGGTTGAATGCAGCCTACTAATTATAAATTATTATAATTAGTATATAAGTTTGGAGAACTATGCGGAATATTTATAGGAGTCAAACAACTCAACCATTTACTGAAAACACTACAACTACTAAGTACAAAAAAATAAAATACTGCGAGGCATCAAAGGACCAAACGGGTTTAGTTCGTTTTAACTTTTTTTGCAACGATTATGGTTTTAGGGTAGATCATGCTACAATGCAAGTTAAAAGAATAAATAAATCAAAAATAGTAATTTTGATTACTATTATTTTTAATAATTTATATTTGTTGTTATGAGGAAATAAATTTGGGTTTTAAACTTGGGGTCAGCTAATCTGACCAATATCAGTTTAAATCAAATCAGTACTTGTAGACAGAAAGAAATATGTTTTAAAGACTTATAATGTTAAACTACATATATTTCAAAAATAGAGAACTTAAAGATCTCTTTTCAAAATGATATCAACTATAACATCATATTTAATCTTTTATGTCATCAATATTTTATCTTGTTTCTTTAAATCCAAATCAAATAAAAGTTATTAATTATAATTTATTTCAAAAGTCAAAACCAAGCTTTTGTCAAGCTTCTTTGGTAAATTTAACTTAAAACTTAATTAAAAAATATTTTTTTAAGTAATTTCTATAATTAATGCTAGATGTTTTCTACTGAAATACAAGAATTTAAGATGTAAGGTAAAGTGGGGTGACTTTGACACATCTATATATTGTATATTTTTTTTAGCTGTGACAAACTAAATTTGGTATGCAATATTTTTATGTGTTTACCAATGATAATGCTGCTTTTAACTGATGAATTTAATCAGTTATCTAATATTTTTTTATAGATAATTAATTTTGTTTTTGGGGTTCAACTGTTAATGTTACCCCTATATGGGTAAAATTGACATTATTATGTTATATGCTTTAAATGTTAAAGTTTCATCATGAGGGATAACATTATCATTGAAATATTGACAAACAAAATAGAGAAAACATATTTAATATATAGTAGTAAAATTGCAATGAAAATGTAATGTTATATTATTTTTTGAAAGATATCAATTAGCTTCAGTTCTGATTGTGCCTACTTACTAATATAAAAAAGTGTGTTAATTTATGATTAAAATTTCTTCCTCTGAAAATTGTCAAATTAGATTCTACATCACAATAATGACTCAATAACTTATTATGACGAAATCCTGTATTGCTGTAATTTTTGTTGGATTTCTTCATTACAAATTTTTAAGTGTTTGGTTTAATTTCAGAAACAACTAGGTAATTTTTACATTCACAGGTTTTGATGTTTAGTCCTTACCAACACTAAGCAACATTGTTAAGTGTGGATTTTAACTTTTTACAAGTGTCGGTTTTTAGATCTGTTGACATTTAATGTATTGGTACATTTCTTTTCTTTTTTTTAAGAATTACTCTTTTAATTTAGGGTTTGTTTGATTTCATTTCATGTAACTGTGAAAGATTCATCAGATGTAAGACATTCCGCCAACTATTGCTTGATTCTTGGCCCATGGGATGACTTAAGCATTTTTGTCAATGTTATCTCAAAACTGAAGTATAGGTTTAAATATAAAAATGCAACAAAAAAATTAAAAACATCATAAAAAACACATGTAAAATAATTATGCCCTCTGTATTGTGTTGTTTACACTTACTATTATGTGGATAAAAATAGTTGTATTTGTTCATTTTACATCTTTTAAATGAACATCTGGCTTCAACATCTGTTAAATTAATTTAAACAATAATTAACGAGTGGCTGGTAAAAATATTTAATCTAGTACATGTCAATTGGTGTTCAGAAAAAAAAATTTTAGAATTTGAAACACCAAACTGACTAGATTTGAAGCAAATATGTTTAAACTTACTTACAAAAAATTTCAGCGCCATTGAACCACTCTTTCTTTGCCCTCAAAGCACATGTTTGGGAAAAAAAGGGCCTAAAAATGACCAAAAATTACTTTACTTTTGGATTACTTTAAGTGTCTTGAGAACAAGGCGAGCATAAATATTTATAATAATTTTTTTTTTCAGGGTTTAGATATATATCTGTATTTTTGATTAAATAAGTATGATTTTTTTCTTTCTTTTCAAAAAACAATATAATTGACATTTTAAATTGGCTAAAAAACGTTTATTACCTGTGCGGCGTTATTTTTATAACTTTTTCAACAATTAAATTCAAACTTTGTTATTTAGATTTATAATACAGTTTGCAAATGTATATATTCAAAATAAGAATAGAATTACTCATTTTATGTACGTTTAATACCATTACCAAACAAAAGAATATGTTCTTAACTTAAAACTACAATATTTTTAATATTATAAGTAGCGATATGAAACAAAAATTAAAATTATTAACAAGTGAAATAAAACTATATAAAATATAGCAAATATCTAAATAATATAATAAGTATTTTTCCGGCTTTTATAATATTTACAAATATATTCTTGGTTATTTAGATTAATGGTAATGATAAATACTAAACTTTGTGATAAATATGTATAAAGTAAACAAAAAGTGCAAGGTTTGAAAACAAGTTTAAGTTAAGATCTAATAAAAAAAAGAAATTGTTTATTATTAAAGCAGGTAAATCTAAAGTTACAAGTACTAGTTTGTAAGAAACTCGAACAATTTAATGTATATTATATATTTAAGAGAGAGAGAGAGAGTGATCTAAATTAACTCAATAAAATATAATGAACAAAAACAAGTATGCATTTAGATATTCAACTTCCAACAGGCATGGATATTCTACAACATCTTGCGTACCTGCAATCTATACTGCCTAAAACCACCAAAAAAATCAGTTCGGTTACAGTTTGCTCGCTTCGTAAAAATTTTGAAAGATATGAAAATTTAGATTGTAATTGTGTTTTAGCTTAGGTTAAGAAACCCTGGATAAAAGCAGGGTTTGATTTTGTTAGTGACACTCAACTATTAAAAAATCTTATTAAACTTGACAAGCAGTATTCTAATTAAAAAAAAAAAAAAAAACGAAAAAAGAGGTTCTCCTAAAGATTTAACAAATCAGAAAAACTTTGAGAATTACTTAAAAAGGTTTTTTGAGTAGGCATGCCAGATTTGAAGAAAATTATTAGGACCGACAAAAAAGGTCTGACAAGGATAAGGTCGAAGACTTGATGTTTTAGGAAGATCAGGAAGGAGAAAGAAAGTTTATTCTTGACCCAGAGGATAAGAAATTTTGTAGAAAGGTAAAACTTAAAAATTAAAAGTATTAATTGATATTTTTTTTATAAAACATTTTGTTATAATTAATATTATTTATGCTTGTAGACAGCAGAGAGAAACAAAAAGAAAAATAGAACGAAGAACCTGCAATCAAAGAAATCTAGTTATGAAATTGAACTCAGTTCTGATTTGAGTTCTGATTCATCTTATGATTCTGATTTTGAGCCTAGTAACTATTATCAAAAAGAACCATCTCAATCTAACTGTACAGTAACTGGAGAAATTCCAATAGATGTGTATGCCGGGAACATTCTCCTAATGGCTACGTTAAGTGATGCTTCACCAAATGTTTTGCAAAAAGTGGCAAGTGTGATTTTAACTAAAGCTGGTGTTGAGGTTACAGATATACATTGCAGTAAATCAACAGCCTTTAGAAAAATAAAATTAGCAAATGAAAATATGTCAACGTTAACAAAAGAGGATGTAAAAATGCAATAAAAGCTTCTCCTTATCCATGTGTTATACATTTTCAAGAAAAAACTCTTTATGAAATTAATGGAGGAAAAAAGTTAAAGATTGTTAGGCTGGCAATTATTGTGAACATTGAAGGTGAGACGCACCTACTAGGTGTTCCTTCTTTAACTTCCTCTTCTGGTGAAGATCAATATTCAAGTATTATGAACCTATTAAAGGAATATAAACTTGAATCAAAAGTAGGAGGTTTTTGTTTTGATACAACTCCAAGCAATACCGGATCAAAAATGGTTCAATCATAAAGATATCCAACGATTTAAATGCATATCTTTTAAAACTAACAAGCCGGCATCACATAACAGAATTAAGAATGGTGCATTTTTGAAAACATACAACAAATGAGTTGACTACAGGACCAGAAAACTTATTGTTTCAAAGATTTAAGAGCCTATTTGAACATCCTAATTTTATTGTTACTACAGTTTGCAATTTCAGTTTGGTCTTCATTTAGTATTTACTTAACAGTCATTAGCTGATTAGTCAATACTTTCTGGAAATTGCTGGATTGATGTTCAATTTGTCAAAATATGATCAGATTAAAATTTAATTTTAAAAATTTACCATCAAAGTTATACAAATTTAAAAACATTCTTGTTTAAATTCCTAAAGGCGTATATGTACTTGTATAAAAGTTGTGCTTTAAAGAAAAATTTGGTTTTTAAAGTTAACAAATCTCATATTCAACTTTGAGAATGAGATTCCTTAACCTTTCACTTAAATAAATTAATTATACCTTTAAATAAATATGTTAGATAAGAAGATAACTACAATAATAAATAAACTTAAATGAGAAGTTTTTCAGAATTAATAATTTTATTAATGTTTAATAAGTTAGTTAGAATTAATAACTTTTTTTTTCTATTAGTTCCTTCGAATCCACCAGATACTGATAGCAAGTTTTCTGTTAAGAAAGATAATTATTTTTTAATAATGATTATGATCAGGGATAACTTTAAAATTCTCTAAAATCACAACATTCAAACAAATGGTTAGTGTAATAATAAAATCACAACCATCAAACATATGGTTGGTGTAATAATGAGTCATAGGAGGTATATGGAAAATAAAATTATTTTAACAAGAATCCAAAAAACCACAAGTATTTTTCACTCAATTATTTTACTAGAATAATTGTCACAAAATGTACTAACTCACTCGGACATAACAATGTAAAATAAAGTGTATTGATTTTTGTTTTGGATTGATTTTTTTATCATGTTGCTTTTTTTGAAGTGTTTTGACATTAAAAGAAATAAAATCATTGGCTATCTAGCCTTTTTATTGCTTCTTGCTTAAACAGAACTCATTGCAAAATGTAATAAGAAGTCTTTACTCAAAATAATAAAATGAAAATCTAAATAAACACTTCATTAAGAATTCAAATTAATTGTAAATTCAAGTTTCAGAATTAAAATGTAAAAATTGTTATGTATTGTTTCTGAATTCAAAACTATGATACCTGTGCATACTAATATATTTGTATATAATATAGATGTATATAATATATAATATAGATGTGATGATGATGATGATGATGATGATGATGATGATGATGATGATGACAATGATGACAATGATGACAATAAAATTACAGCTGATGATGATGATGATGATGATGACAATGATGATTATAAAATTACAGCTGACTGCCAACTGTACAGCTGTTGACTTTCTAATTTACTTGGTTTTTTTTGGGAAACTTTTAAAGTTTTATATTATATTGGATTGTTTTTAAATATAAAACCAGGCTTCTGCACCAGGTATAGCCCATTTAGAAAATATTTAAAAAGGTAAATTATTTGAAAACTTCTTTCTGAAGCTGAAGTTGAAAAATGCATATACTTTATTAACCTAATGAACAATAAATATGGTTGTAGCCCTGATAAAGATATGTAACCCTGATTCAAGTTTGTTAGACTAGAAAACTCAAAGCTGTGTTGATTGTGTTGGGGCATGAACAACAAGTAGAAAATTTCCCTCAGTTTTATGTTCAATGCCAGCTACAGATTGAGTGTGCAGATACAAAACTGTTTTTTAATCATACCTGCTAGAGACCAATACATCAAACGTTTTTAAATTTAACAAAAACAGAAAATTCATTACATGGTTGGAAGAAAATGAAAAACTGAAATTATCTTGAAATCAAGTTTTGCAATCTAATTTCGCTATGTTAAAAATCAAATTTGGCAATTTGGTTTTGTTATTATTATTTCATTTATTTAACACCCAATGTAATTTACAAGGTAAAAAAGAAAAATAAGAAAGTTATTTCTCGTGATTTTCACTTAAGAATTTTTTCTTCCAGAATTTGTTTAAAAATTGCTCATTTTATCATGTTGCTTTTTTTGTAGTGTTTTGACATTAAAAGAAATGTAATCATTGGCTATCCAGCCTTTTTATTGCCTCTTGCTTAAACAGAACTCATCGCAAAATGTAATAAGAAGTCTTTACTCAAAATAATAAAACGAAAATCTAAATAAATACTTGGTTAAGAATTCAAATTAATTGTAAATTCAAATTTCAGAATTAAAATGTAATATTTGTTATGTATAGTTTCTGAATTCAAAAATGTTATACCTGTGCATACTAAAATATTTAAGATGTGATGATGATGATGACTTTGATCAATTGTTTATATTTAGATACATCAGAGATGTGCACAGCACTGAAAAATTATTATCGTGAAAAATATGGGAAAATAAATGAAGTACAACCACCGTTAAAAGTACCTGCAAATGTCGATCTGATGGATAATTTTGTTGATCTATGTATTGTTGATGCAGTTAAAACTCAAATGGATGTTGTTTTTAATTTTGAACGAAAAATTTTTCTTGAAAAGCAAATAAGATATACACCTATTCCATATAATGAAATTTTCATGAAAGAAAAGTCTGTAATTTTAATATCTGGAGTAGCTGGTATTGGAAAAACATGGTTGCTTCGAAAATGTTTGCTTGATTGGTCAAATAATTTAATTTGGAAAAGTGTTGAACTTGTGTTTTATTTGGAGTGCAGAAGGCTTAATCAATATCCAAGTATTTCTAATATTAATGAAATTCTAAATGTTTTCTACAAAGGTATTATAAATGATTTCAAAATTAGTAATCATCCTGCACTGTTTATAATTGATGGATTAGACGAGTTTAAATATTTAAATGAGTTAAGAAATCACAGTTCAAGTTGTAATTATCCAATCGTTAATGCTTTAATAGAAATTCAAAACTACAAATATGTAGTTGCTGGTAGAGTTTATGCAATTGATCAATACCAAAGTATATCTACAGAGCATAGTAATAAGCTAACCGTTCAAATAATGGGATTTAACCAAAAAGGAATACTTAATTATATTGAAAATAAAGTTAGAGAAGAAAAAAAAGATGTTGTAAAAGAAACTTTAAACAGCTCTCCAATTGCAAGAGCCATGGCATCTGTTCCATTTTATTTATGTTCCATGTGCAAAATTATTAGTGATTCAAAAGAAAGAAATAAAAATTCTTTCTTAACAATGACAAATTTATATGCAAGTATTTTCTTATACTTTTTTCAAAATCACATCATAAAAACGAATAAATTGATGAATAAGATAATTGAAGACGATTCCAATAAGAAATATATTTTAAATATTTGTAAAATTGCATATGAATTGTTTGTTGAAAATAAAGTAATTTTTTCAGAAGAAGAAATTCAAACTTTTATCATTGATTTTGATAACAATGAAAGTAATCTTTTTGGATTTATAGAAAAGATTGAAACAGATGAGGGATGTTATTATCAATTTGCACACTTAACAATAATGGAGTTTTGTTCATCTGTATATGCATATAATTGTTTAAGTATTGAAGAGATTATAGCCAATAAAAAGCTTGAGAGTTGTTTATCGATGATTTGTGGATTAACTAATAAAAGCCAAAATAGTTTATTAAAGTTTCTTGTTAACTTAAATCCTTCAAAAAGTGGTTCTGAAGAACTTTCGTATTCTATTTTAGGTAAGTTCTATTATGCAATAAGGTATGAAAACTATACAAATTTTTACCTTATTTTTCTAAAAAAAATGTTTTTGTTAATGCAAATTATTTTGGGGGTAAGTAGAGTAATTCTGTCATTTCTAATTTTTTTCGTGTTTTATAATGTTATCATGTATATAATTTTTTTGTTATCATGTATATATTTATTTATTTTTATACTATCACAAAAACTTGATTAAAATCAATTAAATTGTTTTTAAAACAAAAGAAAAACAAAAAATGGTTTTAAAATAAATATTGAGTTATTTATTTAATTTTTAAGCTTTTTAACTTTAGGATCAGTGTTTTTTACTAAACTAAAAATAAGCTAAAATTGTCATCAGTAATTATAGTAATCAATAATCAAAGATTATCAACAAAAAAATATATATCAATCTGATAACAGATTGCATATTAATAATATTAAACCGTTTTTAATATTAGCGATTTTAAATTTTAACCAGAGACAGTTCATAGCAAGCGTTGATTTTTTTACCTAAATTCTCAAGTCTTGTTTTATAGGTAAATATATTGTTTTTTAATTTGTTATGTGAGTTATTTTTTAGTTCATTTTGTTTCTTAATAGGTATTACTATGGTAAATTAATAATAATATACTAAGTTATTTTTTTTAGTAGTCCACTTAGTAACTCATATAATTCATTTTTCTTCAAGTGACGTCAATTAAAGATAATATAAACGAAAATCGCAATTATTTTTTTATTACCATTTTTATTTTATTTTTCTATAATATTTTATACAGAAACTTATTTGTTTAGGTGCTCTAGCACAGTTTAAATTAAAAATCACATTTTCAAGCCTTAAACTTGATTTATAGTCATTTTATGAAATGTGATCAAAAAAATCTCGAAAATTTACTATTGTTCGCAATTCGCTAGATTCTCATTTTATAAAAATTGTTGCGATAGTTACGATACGTTTAACTATTAGCAAAACGGTTGTTTACAATTTGATATTAATTTTGTTCGAATTTTCTGAAAGATTTTTTGAAGTTCGATGATCGAGTTTTTGATATTTAAAATCTCACAATTTGGTTTTTTTTCTTAAAATGTTTTAAGGAATCATTTTGTCACCATCGTTTATTGAAATTAACACTGATAGCTAAACTTTTTAAATTTAGTAAGTTGTAAGTATACTTCAGTTTTAATTGTCGTAGTTAATTAATAATTTAAAAAATCTTATTTTGAAACTAAATTCAAATTGTTGCAAGACCATAGCTTGAAACAATTTTTTTTTATAGAGGATTTTTTTTTTTTTTGATACATTAAATTATTTCATAAAATTTAAGAATAAACAGATCTTTTGATTTAGTTTAATTAGAGTGAACTGTATAATATCGTCGAGAAAACTAAACGTTTTATATCAATTAAACATTTTTGAAGTAATATTGATTTTAATTTAAAGCTCATTTATTTAAATATAAACATCAAAATCAAGCTTGCCGTATTGATTTTTAAACATTTTGAGATTTTAATCGATTGTAATTTTAATTGATTTTCTTTTCAATCTATTTAGTTACTATATATTTCCACGATTTCGCACTTTTTTTTTTGTTATTTAACAGTCGGTCCAAATTTTAATCGTCCAATACTACTTACCGGAATAATGATATAATTCCTGTAATTAATTTTTTTGTTTTTTTTTCTGCTTACAACGTATGTTTAATTTTCGCCGAGAACGTCTGTAACTTTAGCTTAAAAAGAATACAGAGAAATATCAAATATATAAAGTAAAAACATATATTTATAAAATGATTGTGTGAAATAAAGATTTTAACGACTTTTAATATTTGTTTTTTAAATATTTCTAAAACAAAAATTTTTTCATTTTATTAGCAAAAAACATTTAGGTAGAAAGTAATAGATTCGTTGTTAGTTTTTATTTTTATTTTTTAACATTAAATTGATTTAAAAATTTGTTTTTCATTTGTTTTCATTCTTCTATTTAGTATACCATTTTATCTGGTTTGCCTTGAAAAGTTATTGGTATTTTTTTTTAACCTAAAATATGAATATTTGTGTTCGGTTTGAAAATGCCACTTATATATACTTTTATTTGAATTTTTATTTGGGAATCTAGAATTAACGTATTTAATAAAATGTATTTGATGCAATCCATGGTACCTATGCTTTAACAACCCTGGTATCTATGCTTTAACAACTCCGGTAGCAATCAAATTATTTTTAACTATGATTTTGACTATTATTTTGCAATAAGTTTTAATAATCTTTTGTTTAAAAAATTTTTTAAAAAGTTATAAAAATCTTTTGTTTTTCGTGACCTGTTCTTATTTCTTTTTATAAGTATTTCTTATTTCTCTGTGAAATTTTATTGTTTATTCTAATTAAAATGCATCACATAATATATTTCATATTATAAAATATACAAGTTATAAACAGATTATATTTTGTATTATAAAACATAAATTCTCTGTGATGTTTTTTTTGTTTTTTTTTTGAGTTTCAAATCAACGTCGAAATCGAATATTTAAAACTCTCACTCTTTGAGTTTTTTATGGTTTTATTCACATATTTCAAAATAAGATAGTCGAAGGAGATTTTCGATTTTGTATTTCTAAATTTAATTTTTTAATACGAATTCGATTTTCAAACTTTTTTTTAAAATCTGTGTTTGAATGAAGAACGATTTCCTTGTGTATTATTAAAACAACTGAACGATGTTATTTTTGTAAATTTAAATTAATTTCTACGTTGGTTTGAAATGAATTACGAAGTACTTTTTTTTTTGTTCATATGAATTAATTTGTTTTATATTTTTTTAAGCATGTTACATTTATAATAAAATAAAGTTATTTTGTATATTTAATAATATTTAATTTTAGTTTAATTTATTTATTTATTAATATGTAGAATATCATAATTTCGATTATTATTTTAACTTTTTTTTATTTGTTATTTTATTTTTGTTTTTTCTTTAGATCGTCAAAAACTTAAATCAAAAACTTATTACGTTAATTTATTCATTGAATGTTTTTATGAAAGCCAATCATCATTTAATGATAAAATAAAATTAATCGTCGATGAACAAGATTATTGGTGGCAAGAGTGGTGGCAGATTTGGATTAACGGTGGAAAAACTTCTTACGAAACTTCTTGTGAAAATTATTTCGTAAATCATTACATTAAATCTGGAAGAAAGTTATCGAGGTTAAATGTTAAGAAAAATATTTTAAGTGATGAAGAAAAAAATCTTATAATTCAATGTTCAACAAATGTTCGCGAAGTCTACTTTCTTTGTCCAATTAAATTCGAAGGATGGAAACCGAAAGATAAGATTGAAGTGTTGTTTATGTATATCTCACGTTATTTAATAACGAAAAAAGATTTTGAAGAAAATTTTCTTCCGTGGATTAATCTTTGTGAAGAAATAACTCTTTCACTTCACAACGACATCGATTTCATTGAAGAGATTTATGAATGGATTCGTTGTTTGAATGTCAAGTGGTTGTTGATCAGGTACCGTGGAAAAGATTTTCGTAACCTCGATGAATTAAAAAACTTTATAACACAGAAAAATGTTTAGTATCTTAAGTAAAATATAAACTATAATTATAAAGTAATAAATGAAATATTTAATGTATTATTTTATAATTAAAATATACGAATTAGTTTTAATAATTTTGTTTTGTTAATGTTTTAGTTTTATATTTTTAATTTAAAAATTTAAATTTATAAAATATAATTAATTTTATTTTTAAATATTAGTAATAGTAAAATAATCAATTATTTTATATATTATTATTGTTTTTATTATTGTTGTTATTATTGTTATTATTATTATTATTATTATTATTATTATTATTATTATTATTATTATTATTATGCAACATAATTATTTCTTTCAATATATTTATAGTAATGCAACATACTAAAAAGTTTTTACACTTTTTCAGCAACCTCTTAAATGAATGTTTAAAATTTTAGTTTAATTAACATTAATTATAATTTTTATTAAATGAATATAATAAGATATATAGTTATAAATAAATAAATAAAAACTAGAATTATTTTCGTTTTCTTTTTTGATAAATTGATTTTAAATAACATAGACGTAGAGTAAAATTTTTTTGAGGTTTTAAAAAATTTGAAAATATTAATAACGCTATGTGGAAATCTTTTGTTTAATATTTTATATCTTTAACATTTTTGTGGAATATATTTAATATTTATTTTTTAAATAAAATATTAAATATATTTTATAATATTGAAAAAATTGAATTATTTTAATTTTTGATTTACTAAATATATTTATGTTCATGAACAACTATTTTAAAAATTTAAGGATTTCGCCATTTGTTTCTTCAAACGATTTTTGTTGTCAAAATAAAAAAGTTCGAAAGTTTTGTAGAATTTTTATTCGAAGTTCTTTTGTTCGGAAATAAAAGTTTCATTTAAGTTACAAATAACGTTGTTTACTTAATTGTAAATTAATAATTAGATAATAATTTTAAAATGTTAACATCTTAAAAAAGTTTCTTTTGTAATAAAATTAAATTAAACATGTTAATTGAAGAAAACTGTTTCTTAACTAAATAAATTATAAAAATTTTTCTAAGAGTTAAATAAAGATGTACCATGTTTTGTTTTAATCATGAATAGTAAAACTTGGTGTATATTAAGATTATAAACATTAAGGGCATTAAGTTTCCTAAAAAGAGATTCGTAATTAACCATTTTGTAAACACCAAATAAAATCCTGGGGACATTTTTTGTTTACTGTTTATTTTTTTGATTTCTTTAGTTAACTGAAATAAGTAGTTTCTCAAGCAATATTGCAGTAGGTAAGACAACCATTAATAAATAAAAAGTATATATTTCATGTTATATAAGATTTAGTATTAAAAAATGGTCACTATTTATAGCATAATAAAAATAAAAAGTATACTTTTTAAAGACTTTGTATTACCAATAGTCACTCTGTATTTAGCATAGAAAAGATTTTTGAGTATTTATTTCTAATAGAATTTGTATGAAATTTCCATGGTACAGTTTATGGGGGGAGGTGGGGTTACTCAAAAACGTACTAGCGCGTACTAAGGGCGGTTTACCGGCGCTTGTTTTTTTATTTCTCCTCAAACTTGATTTTTTTTTTTTTAACGAAAGCATCAAAATTCACGAGTTAAAGAAAAATCATTATTATGTTATGTAACAAAATGTTTTATTAGCCAAATTCATTTCAGAGGCCTGGTCTCGAAATTAGTTTGATGTAGGGAAAAAAGTAAAGATGGTAAAAATTTGTTATTAAAAAAAAATAACTAAACAATACCGTTGCTGCTGCTATTAGTTCCTAATTCATTATGATTAAAAACGTAAATGATACTGTAAATGATTTGGTACTTTCGAGGAATTGCGAAACAAAACGCAAATGTATTTATGTTAATTAAAGCTAAAAATTAAACTAAAGCTTAATAGGCTATTAAATATTGTTATTGAATAGCAAACCTGTATTTTCAATGCAGTCTCACTTAAAATACCTAAAATTAAAGCTGAATGGTCATTAAACAAGATATTTTACGATAAGAAAATTAGTGAAGATGTCATTTACAGATATTGTGACCATAAAAAGGAAGGACTTCCTGAAAAAGCATAAAGAATGCTACGAAGTAAAAATTAAATCATTAAATCTAAGAGTATAAAATTATATAGTCCCTACTTGAGATTAGTTGTCTTACTTTTTGATTGATTTAATCCTGAAATAGAACATTGCAGTTGTCCTGTTAGTTCAAGTAAGTTGTGTACTTTCGCTTACTTTCACTTTTGTGTTTTTTAAAACACAATAATGATAAAATACTTACTGCAATGAAAACTATAAAAGAAAAGATTCACTCTATCTTGCACAGAACAGTTACAAAGTGTAACCATTTTTTAAAACTAACAGAGTCCTTAAATAATAATAAAAAAAGAGATGACATAATTGCTATATCAGCAGATCCAGAACTAAACTATTTTTAAAAAGATGTATCATTAATTGTTTTAAAATTGAAATAGCACTTTAAAAAAGTGGCTCTTTATCTGTAACGTGTTTATTTTGTACAAATTAAATTAAAATTTAAACGCAAATCATCTGTCTGTCAACATTTACATTATAAATAGTTACAAAGAACTGCCTTTGTTTTATCAGATTGTATTTGTTTTAATACCTAATTATTTGATTTAATTATACTTCACATAGATAACACTAAATTTGAAAACATTGACCTCTATATCAATAAACTCACAGAAGATTCAAATAATAGTGATATTTTAAGAAAAATTACACTTTTAAAAATAATACCAAAAGTGTCACTAATATCATTTTAAATAACACTGAAAATACTCATGTACAAAGCACTTGTAGCGGTTTAAAAGGCATATTTCTCATTAATAGAGAGCGTTTTGACACTGGTATTGTAAATATTGATCTTAGTAACCGCATGGCTCCAAAACGAGCCATGCGGTTACTAAGGTCAATAAACTTAGAACAAAACACAAAATAGTGGCATGATTTTAGAAAACATAAAATTACAGCTGACTGCCAACTGTACAGCTGTTGACTTTCTAATTTACTTGGTTTTTTTTGGGAAACTTTTAAAGTTTTATATTATATTGGATTGTTTTTAAATATAAAACCAGGCTTCTACACCAGGCCAAGGCCATTTAGAAAATATTCAAAAAGGTAAATTATTTTAAAACTTCTTTCTAAAGCTGAAGTTGAAAAATGCGTATACTTTATTAACCTAATGAACAATAAATATAGTTGTACCCCTGATAAAGATACGTAACCCTGATTGAAGTTTGTTAGACTAGAAAACTCAAAGCTGTGTTGATTGCGTTGGGCCATGAACAACAAGTAGAAAATTTCCCTCAATGTTATGTTCAATGCCAGCTACAGATTGAGTGTGCGGATACAAAACTTTATGTTTTTTATTCATACCTGCTAGAGACCAATACATCAAACGTTTTTAAATTTAACAAATAATACTTTATTAGTCATTGTTGAAGAAACAGAAAATTCATTACATGGTTGGAAGAAAATGAAAAACTGAAATTATCTTGAAATCAAGTTTTGCAAACTAATTTCGCTATGTTAAAAATCAAATTTGCAATTTGGTTTTGTTATGTTAAAACCATTAAGAAAATTTATAAAAAACTTAAAGTTTGTTCCCATTGTAATTTTTTCGAGATAAAAGCAATTTAAATATTTTGAAAATTTTATTTTTAACTTGTATATATGAAGGGTTCCTTTTATAATTTTTATAACTATAATTTTCTTTTTGCTGAATTGTATTTTTGTTTCAGCATATCACTTTGTTTTTATGATTGATTCAATTTTTATTTTAGCTAATCTTTTTCCATATTGTTTAACTGGAATAATAATGTCTGACAAAATGTTTGTATTTTATCTCATTTATAAAATTGTTTTAAACAACTTTAGTTAGGTTTTTTGAACACTTTTTGATCTTGGTAAACGAGAGTATTTTGAGTAGACCATTAGAATCTTTTGATTTAAAATTTTTATAAAGCATAAAGCAGAAAAACAAATCAATTGAAGCGTTTTAAAAATCTAGCCAGAAAAAGTATAAATATTAGGATGTAGAACAATTGTTTTTAATTTTTTATCAAACTGAGAAGCTACCATTTTTTTTTTTTTTTTCCTACATTGTAAACATAAGTGTGCGGACCGCGTCAAATAAATTTAACTAATGAAACGTGGAATTGATTAAAATTTTTGTTTTTAATGTTTCAAAAAACTTTTGCGTCGGGTTTAAAAAGACGTTATTTTGTAATTAATAATACGTGAGTACGCAGAGGAAGAGGGGGTTAAAAAGATGCAGTGGTAAGGGATTTCTAAATCAGTGATTTTACTGCGTGCGTACGTTATGGATGCCCGCTAACATCACATTAAATAACAGAACAACTTAAACTTAGTAAACTTAGAGTTACCAGATGAAGATTTTTCGGAAAAAATTAAAAACAGACTTTTTTAATAGTAATAGACTTTTCGTCAAAATTTTGTTATTATAATTGTTTTTCAAAATCTGAGATTGTTTGATCGTTGATATTGTTAACTTTTTGTTAAACTATTTTCGATACATCTGCGCATATGACAACATAGGGCATTATGAGCACCTTAAGCGAAAATTGAAGTTTTTAAAAAAATAATTATGATGATTTCAATATTTTTGCGAATAAACAAATTTTAGGGATCCCTACTCATCGTCTACATATATTTTTGGGTACCCGAATTTTTTTCTTAAAAATACAGAGGTTTTAAAAAAGTACCAAAAATGCTTATATAACTCAGACCATTTGGTAATATGAGCACTTTAAGTAATCTCAACAAAATAACATTAAGTAAAAAAATACCTATCTGACAATTAGAACTAATTTTTCAAATAAAATGATTCGTTATTAACAAACATATAAATAAAAGTTCAAATTTTAAGCCACTTTTTATTGAAACAATACTTCTTTGTTTTATGCAACAACAAAAAAAAATATTTATTTTTCAATTTTATTTACTCAAACCTTTAAACAATAAAATTACAATTGTTTTTGAATTTAATTTTTTTGAATTTAAAGAAAGATATTCAGTAGGGGAGAGTGGGGTAATGGCAAAGACCTAAGCGGGATTGTTAATTAAAGACACCAGTTAGACAAAATTGATCACATTTATTGCTAATCAATTAGTTTAACTATTCAGTCACCAAATCCTCAAAAGCAACTTTTTATAAATCTTATTATAAAATAAAAATTTATGGCAAAATTAAAACCATTGGTGTTCGGAATTACCCTACGTACATGGGGTAATTCCAAACACACCGGGGGACAATCACAAACACCGTTGTGTAATAACGAATAATATGCTAATTGAAATAACTTAGTACAAAAACTAAACTATGCAACAACAACGACAAAATGGAGTGGTTTTATATCCACGGAAGCTGCAACAGAATGTTACTCAAAAAAAGTTGCATAAAATTATTGGAAAAAGTTAAAATCAAATTATAGTTAACAACAATTGTAGCTTCATTGCACTACTGCACGTCTGGAACTGAGGATTCCCTCTCAGCAGGTAAAAAGAATTTGTCAAGTTTATTTTTCTTTAATGCTATTTTTACCATGTTCGAAGTTACCCCGCGTTCGCCATTACCCACTCTCCCCTATTGTTAAAATATTAAAAAGTTTAACTATGTTTTGTTTTTATTTAAAAAGCAATTAAAACCACTGCTCAGTGCGCAGTGGAACGTTGGGTGGCCAAAATAGAAATTTTTTATACTTTTTACGATTTTTTATGTGGTGAGTTTATTTGCTAAGATATTCAAGATGAAAATGTGAAAATATCAAATTTTTAAAATATATCAAGAACGAGATATTTAGTTACAAAGTGAAATTTTTTTGTCAAAACGGTCATCCAAGAGGAGTTTTGTGGGTAATGTTCCGACCGATTTATATATAAATAATTTTTATATTTTCTCAGACATTTACACATTGATTAGAAGGTCATTGAGGCTAGTTTTAGATAATTTAAGTTAAGAGTCATTTTTTGTAAGAATCAGGCAGTCAATGGAAGTGACCTCCTCCAAATTGCTTGAATTTTTTATATATTGATCAGAATATAGAGAAAACCTGTTGGGGAAAAAAAAAATTTTCAAAAATGTTTCGTTCACTCGGAATCTGGGCTTAAATTTTTGAGATTTTTTTAAAAATTTTTAGAAATTTAGTTTTTGCCACCTTTGAACCCATTTTTTTGGCAAGGCAAAAAGTTGCACATAGCTTTTGTAGTTAATATCAGACGTAACCCAAAAGCTCTCTCCAAAAAATATAAAAAAGTTGCGTGACACTGTGCGGTTGGCTAATTATCATAGTTCAAAAGTACAAAATCAATCACTTTTGTCAATTTTTAATCGGAGTTAATTCTAGCGGCGAAGTGTTGCACACAATTTTTCTTTTAGGATTTGAAATTATCAAAGGTATTGAGTCTAAAAATGCAAAGAAAGTTATGTGATACCTAAGGCCTATTAATATATTAAGGCTTGAAATTGGAAAAAAATGTTTTAGTATACTTACAAAATGAACCATTACGGCAGAGGCGCTTAGTTTTGTAAAAATGTAAACATATCCAACTGTCAATACAAAAAGGTCCTAACATAATAATAAAAAAAATTCGTGTGATCTTTAGATATTAAGTTAAAAATAAAGGTACAAATTGTTAAAAATGAATAAGTACGAAGAGATATTTTTTTGGACACACAGATGAGGTTTTCGCTCACAATAAAATTTCTATCATCCAAAATTAGCATTTAGCATTACACAAAACATTGCACGTAATGTTAAGAAAAAATTTAAGCGTTTCTGACTATGATATAGAAATCATAACAATTGAAATAAATAATAATAAAAAACAATACATGATCAGAAGTGAATTATTTAAATTTACGTCATAACCAAATAACTTGTGGTGATCGAATGGAAGAAGAATCGCTGATATCACGATTGTGGAGAAACAAGTTAGTGGGCGGTTGTTTACTTTACCATAAAAATGTCTTAACTTTATTTTAACGATCTTTAAAATTTGCATAAATAGAGTAGATATTTTATCATTGCTATTGAGAAATAGGTACTGCATAAATAGAACTTGTTTTTAGTTGAGTATGAAACAAAACAAATATTTTTATGAAAACTGTTGTTGCTTTTCAAAAGGAAATTGTGGATCATTCAAAAAACATAAAATTATAAACAAAATGTTCTACATTCATCAGCTGGGAGATGTTGATGTTAAGAAACACCTCATCAACTTAAAGGTAATTATGTATTTTAAATTTACGCAGACTGTAATATAATTTTTATAATTACATACTTTATAACTTCTCTGCAATAAGATTTTGAGACAAAGTTCTTTAAACAAAAAAAAATAGCTCTTTTAATTAATTCCTCACTCTTTTAATAAATAATCACTAAATTAATCACACTCTTGCAATATTGTATTTTAATAATAACAACAATGTATTTCAAACTTGTAAACATTTTTCGTGAAGAGTCAGATTATAAACAATGCTTTAAATGACACACTTAATAATTGTTTAAAAAATTGTTTTTAGGTCATGCGATTAAACGATAATAATATTTGGGAAGAAAATGGACTTATTGCAAATAGACTTAAAAGAAATCTTGAAAAGGATGAACAAATATGTGCTTTTCACCGGTACACGTTTGGTATTGCATGGAGTCCTCCAAAAACATGCTTTCATCCTCACCATCTAAATATAAAAGGAAAAAAATCTCCCGCTTTAAGGGCGTCACCAATACATGTCGTCATATCAATGTCAAAGCGATACAATGAAGTATTTTCAGTTGGTGCAATGCTGTGTTTTACCCATTTAAAGCAAGAAACTGCTTTATCTAGAGTCAACGAAAACACGAATTTATGTACAGAAACACAAACACAACAAGAACAAACATATATGACACCTGCTACTCCAGATGAAGAATTTGATCCCGGTGAAATTAATGTTTCACAGGAGATTTTGGACGAATCTCTAAGAAGCCGTGAGAGTGTAACTGAGGATCTTAATGCAAGTCCAATAAAATTTAGATTAAAAAGGAAGTTCGAATATCTGGAAGATACTACTAAAGATAAGTTAAAACGCAAGTATGTTCGCCTAGAAAACTTATTAAAGAAAAAATTTGCGGAAGCTGTTGCTCCTGGACAAGAGGAAATACTTATAGATTTTCTTAACAGTAAAAATGTTGATGAAATAAATAGCCCTCTCCCAATTGAAATTATTCGTGCTCAGAAAGTATATAAGCAAAGTGATTCCATGGGAAAGTTAGTTATCCTCTCATTATTAGACCATACCAAGTATACCAAAAAGTTTATAATGAACACATTTGAGTGTACCAAACATCGTATAAAGGGTTGGCATTTCCAGAGAAGAAAGTATTCGTCCGATCTAGTCTTGATCAAACAAAGTGTGAACATTTCTTAGACTTTATATTTACAAGCGGTATTTTGCATGATGTTGCTTATGGAATAACCAAATTAAAATACGACAGCGGTGAAGAACAAAAGATAGTGTATGCAATACTGACGACAAAATATAGCCACGCTATCATGTTCTATCGAAAAAGTTGTAGCGAAAACAATTATATACCATTATCTGATTCAAGTTTGTGGAAAGTATTGCATGCAATAAAACCTTCAAGTCGAAAAAGCTTAGCTGGATTAGATGATGTTACTGCTTCAGGCATGAATGGTTTTCAAACATTACAAAAATTGGCACAAAGATTTAGTTCTAAATCTCTCGAAGCTGCCCTTGAAAAAGGAAAAAGGTATTTGAAAACAAGTTATCAAACCAATTGTAGTGTCAATGACTCAAACATTTCTTCTCATAGCTCAAAACATGCCTTATCAGATCCATCTGAAAAAAATCTTCAATCCAACACAGAGATATCAGAAGTGGTATGTGCCGATTGCTATGATTTGTGCAAAGCTATCGAGATGATCAAAGAACTAACAATTCAAAATTCTGACGATGTTGATTCTATTTATGATTTGGAAATTGCTGTAAAGGATGTATTCAACTACATAAAACACCTGATGAGAGATTCTCAACAGAAAAAGGCAAAAATCGAAGCTTTTAAGCAATTAAACGATGAAACTGCTTTCTGGCTTAAAGATTTTTGTCAAAAAATTCTTCCGGTTCGATACAGAGAGGGCCAAAGAGAGTATTTTGGCAAGAAAGGAATGAGTTTACATGTGGATATATTCTTCATAAAAATAGCAGGAAAGTTATTCAAACGTGTTTACTTTACTTCAACGTATAGGTGTGATCAGGGAATAGGTGATGTTGTTTCGTTAGCCACTGCAGTTTTAGACCAATTCAGAATTGATCAACCGCATATCAAGAAAATGTTTACCAAATCTGATAATGCCGGCTGCTATCAGGGAAATCTTTCAGCTGAAGCAATCTACAATGTATGCAAAGAGAGAGATATAAAGTTGCTGAGATATGATTATAATGAACCCTGTTGTGGAAAAGATCAATGTGACAGGGAGAGTGCAGTTGTAAAGACAATTTTAAGGAGTTACGTTGACTCTGGTAATAATCTTTTGACTGCTGAAGATATACACAAGGCTATGCATTATAGTTTTGGCGCTAAAGATGCAAAAGTAGCAGTTGCTCAAATTAGCAATGATAAAACTGTAGTTACTGGACCAAAGATTAAGAATATTAGCAACTATCACTCATTTGAGTTTGGTGAAAAAAGTATGAAGATGTGGCGTTATTTCAATATCGGTGAGGGAATTGAACAAGAGTATGGAAATCTTAAAATTCAACCCTCGATTAAGTTGTTGTTGCCATATAGCAAAACAGATAATTCAATTAAGCGTAACAAGTCACTTAAGGAAAAACAGAAAAGAAGTGACAGGCAATTATATTCATTAAGATTTTGCACTGAAATGAGTTGTACTTTATCATTTGAAAGCGATGCTGAGTTAGAAGAACACATGCTATCCGGTCTTCATACAGTTCCGAAATCATTAACATCATTGGATAAAGTTCGCAACTCGTTTGTTCATAAGATGAAAATTACTTCACAACTA
This sequence comes from Hydra vulgaris, assembly GCF_038396675.1. Classification (NCBI taxonomy): domain Eukaryota; kingdom Metazoa; phylum Cnidaria; class Hydrozoa; order Anthoathecata; family Hydridae; genus Hydra; species Hydra vulgaris. Next base: position 9,168,708 of record NC_088921.1, on the reverse strand, counting down.
AATATGCCAATTTCTTCATCCTCTAACAGTGCTTCCGTAAAAGACAAACCACATTGCATGAACATTTTTCTATTGCAAGGTTGGGCATTACCAGTTCGAAGTTCTTTTAGATTTTCAAATCAGCAGAAAGAACTTTTGTATAAATACTTTATTCGTGGAGAAGAATCAGGTAATAAAATGAGCCCTGAGCAGGTTCACATGCAGCTGAGGAGAGAACTTCCGCCTGATCAATATGTAACTAGCCAACAGATAAGATCTTTATTTTCAAGGTAAGCATTGTTGCTATCAAAACTTTTGCAAATTAGATTATGTTTCTGACTGTTAAATAGTTCTTTTACAAATATGAAATTAAAATTTAGGTGAAAGTTATAATTTTGTGTGTTTGTTTACATATGTTTAAAAATATGTACAATTGATATTGTTATAGATTTAGTAACCTGAAAAGAAAAGGTAAGCTGGTAGAACCGACAACAGAAAATAATGAAAATAGTCAGGTTAACAATAACAAAGAAGTTTATGGCGAAAATGATGACTTTAATCTGGCAGGAGACAATGAAGATGATAATAAATATGAGGAAGACATCGCCAATCTTGCAAAAGAAATTTCTCTTGTATGGAAAGTGAATGATTGGGTTGCTGTTGCATATGAAAAACAATGGAATATTGGATATATTGTGGAGGTAATATTTTTCAAAGTATATATTAGTTTTAAGTTTTTATTTTGTTTTACAAAACAGTGCTCTAAAATAAAAGGAATATAAATAAAATGTAAAAATAATTTCAGAATGACATTATATAAGACTTTACAAGTTTTATTGAATGTAAGCAAAATTAAACAAATCATAAACTCTTTATTATATTATTTTAAATGTTGCGCTAATACTTTTAGGTATCTATAACTGGGATCAGAGTTAATTGTATGATTAACGGGCAAGAGAAGAATACTTTTCGCTGGCCAGTTACTACCGAGGAGATAAATAACCAAACTGATAAAATTATCTGTTTAGTAAATGCTCCTTTTCTAATCAGTGGTTGTGGCGATTATTCATTATCCGAAGAAGACTATAATACAGTCATATCATTATTCTTAGAGAAACTTACTGCAGCAGAGTAGAAATTATGTGTGATGTGGTGGATAATGTGTGTAAATGACTCTATTAATAAATGAAAAACTAATTTTTAAATGGAAAAACATTTAAATGTTTGATTTATGTTTTATTTAATTAGCAATATAGTTATCTTGATGTTAGATTTTTGTTCAGTTTTTAATTCATGTTATATCATGCGTGTGACAAAATCACACGAATTTTTTTTATTATTATGTTAGGACTTTTTTGTATTGACAGTTGGGTATGTTTACATTTTTACAAAACTAAGCGCCTCTGCCGTAATGGTTCATTTTGTAAGTATACTAAAACATTTTTTTCCAATTTCAAGCCTTAATATATTAATAGGCCTTAGGTATCACATAACTTTCTTTGCATTTTTAGACTCAATACCTTTGATAATTTCAAATCCTAAAAGAAAAATTGTGTGCAACACTTCGCCGCTAGAATTAACTCCGATTAAAAATTGACAAAAGTGATTGATTTTGTACTTTTGAACTATGATAATTAGCCAACCGCACAGTGTCACGCAACTTTTTTATATTTTTTGGAGAGAGCTTTTGGGTTACGTCTGATATTAACTACAAAAGCTATGTGCAACTTTTTGCCTTGCCAAAAAAATGGGTTCAAAGGTGGCAAAAACTAAATTTCTAAAAATTTTTAAAAAAATCTCAAAAATTTAAGCCCAGATTCCGAGTGAACGAAACATTTTTGAAAATTTTTTTTTTCCCCAACAGGTTTTCTCTATATTCTGATCAATATATAAAAAATTCAAGCAATTTGGAGGAGGTCACTTCCACAGTTTCAGGAATTTGCCTGATTCTTAGAAAAAACGGCTCTTAAAAAAAGTATTACGAATTCAGTCGTGAAAGTTTGTCCAAAATATGAAAAAATATTGCAAAATAATAGGGTACTTTAATTTTAGTAGAGCAGGAAAACTGATTTACAATTCTTTATGAGGTGGTCTCAGCATTTGTTGATGCCAAATTTGCTCAAGAAAAATTTAATGAAAAATGTAATGCCGCACCTTCTTGCCCTTTTTTGAAATAATTGTTTTTTAGTGACGCAAGGTCTTTTTACAATATTTCTTTTCTGCATCTTTAATAAGTGATGGATCCAGAATTGTCATAAAATATGAACAATATAATATATAGATAGTTTTAAGAAATTTGAAATCGAATAATTTGAATTTAGTATAAGATAATAAATTAAAATATTTTATTAACTCATTGCCCTCGCATTTGGGCTAGGGGTAAATCTTTTAAGAGTATTTTGTTCCCATGCTCCGATTATTGCGATTTTTTGCAATGCGTTCTTGTTTAATACATTCATTTATTACGGAATGTAGCATTATAACTAAATACTATTCTGTAATTTTATTGCGGAATGCTATAGAAGGTTTGATTACGACTATGTGGTTTGTGATTATAATAACTCTTAATTTATTGTAATTAAGCGGTTTTTAAACTGCAATTTTTGAGGGTAATTTGTTGGTCGTTATCCAATATCAATTAAAGTAACCTTTTGTAAAAATAAGACTTTGATTTATTAAAGATAAAAACAGCTTAATTTTTTGTTGTTGTTACTGAAAAAAAACCAAAATGAAAAACCACCCATTCCTGTCGTAAAAAAATACTTTAAAAAATGGAATCCAAAACAAATACTACTAGATGCGATGAAATATGCTCAATTTTATCCGGGAGGGAAATTATCAAGCATTTTAGTCGCTCTAATACCGTCATAAAAAATTCTTAAAAGGCTTTTGAGTATATTTCTTCAGTAGTAAGTAATCGTGAATGTAATACCATAAAACTAGGGCTACCATAGTCCTGATTTTCATAAGGACTATCCTGATTTGAAGGGCTACCATAGTCCTGATTTTCATAAGGACTATCATGATTTGAAGGGCCTGTCCTGACTGTCCTGATCAGGTGCCAAAATATCCTGATTTTAAAAAACCATAACAAAAAAGAAAAAAATATCATTTTTTGTAAGTAAAATATTGATTTCAATTGCTCACAGTTCTATGAAAAGATAAAAAATGACCAGTTGTTCCTGAAAAAAGTACACTCTAGTGAAAAATATGACTGGTTTAAAAGCAAAGAAAAAAAATAATTCTTGCAGTCATTACAAAAATGTAAAATAATGCTGGTTTTTAATGTTGTATTTTTTGTCATTTTCACTTTTAGTGTGACGAGCTTTTGTCCTGATTTAGACTTTCTGCTTATTTATATTTGTCCTGATTTGACAGGTTAAAAAAGACATGATGTCCTGATTTTTCCAAAATTTCATATGGTGGTCCTACCTAAAACTTTTAAATTTATTGAAAGTTTTGTATATCAGATATATAGAAAAGTGGGAAAAAGCAAATAAACTTAATGCTAGATTTGAAAACCATAAAAATGAATAGGTAGTCCAACTTTTCCAATCGAAAAATTTACTAATTTATCAAATAATAAAAAAGCGGAACGTTCATCAAAAAAGTTATTAAAAAAGATTCAATTGAACGAGTTTTATTTGCAGCAAGTTATAGCATACAAGTACAGCATTCAATAATCAAAACTATATCATGGTTAAGCTTCTAAAAAATGTTATAGAACATCAAACTGAAGCAATTCAAATATTACACAGATTAAATAACAATGACGTGTTGTCAGATGATAAAGTTTATTTCATCGACTGTAATCACACAAAAAGTTCATATCACGATACACAAATGACAGCACCTGATAGATTTCCAAGCTATAGGACTATTAAAAAAAAAGGTCCACCAAAAGATTTAATAACTACAACAAAAAGGTTTATCAAAGTAGAATTAAAGGCTCTCATGAAGAACACAGCCAAAAGATTAGTTGATTTGAATCAAGCAATAATTTTGAAGCATTTGAAAGAGAACAATAAAGGTTGTAATATTATTTAGTTCCTTGGGGACTAGATAAAATTTCTGGAAACGCTAAATATCATCAAAGCATGGATTGCGTCGATGATAGTGATTCAGGTTTAATAACAGTAGCGACAACGCCATTACAACTAACATTATACTAATTTATACTAAATATACTATACTTATTAATTATACTAATTTATCAAATAAGAAAATCATTCATCAAAAAAGTTATTAAAACAGATTCATTTGAACGAGTTTTACTTGCAGCAAAGTTACAGCATACAATAATCAAAACTATATTATGGTTAAGCTTCTAAAAAATGTTATAGAACATCAAACTAAAGCAATTCAAATATTACACAGGTTAAATAACAATGACGTGTTGTCAGATGATAAAGTTTATTTCATCGACTGTAATCACACAAAAAGTTCATATCACGATACACAAATGACAACATCTGCTAGATTTCCAAGCTATAGGACTATTAAAAAAAAAAGGTCCACCAAAAAATTTATTAACTACAACAAAAAAGTTTATCAAAGTAGAACTAAAGGCTCTCATGAAGAACACAGCCAAAAGATTAGTTGATTTGAATCAAGCAACAATTTTGAAGCATTTGAAAGAGAACAATAAAGGTTGCAATATTATTGAGTTCCTTGGGGACTAGATAAAATTTCTGGAAACGCTAAATATCATCAAAGCATGGATTGCGTCGATGACAGTGATTCAGATTTAATAACAGTAGCGACAACGCCATTACAACTAACATTATTCAATAACACAAAAAACTTAATGTGGCTCAATCTTACACTCAAATTATAAGATTCTGTCAACCTATCTACATGGAGCTTACAAAAGAAAAAAATGAGACCTTAAAATCAATAAGATATAGAAAAAGAAATATCACTTTTGAACCCTATTAAAGTTAATTTGCGAAATGGCAATTTTGTTTTGTAGATTTTATATTTATCTTGAGTATGATAGAAGGCAAAGTTATGGCGTTCATCACAGACAAGTCATCTATGCAATGCTGTCCTTTTTGTGAAGCAACACCTAATGAGATGAGTGATATAAAAAACCGAAAAAAATTCAATGCAAAAAAAGATGCTCTTATACATGGCCTGTTACCATTACACCGTTGGGTTCCTATCGTATTGAATTAAAGATATGGCGCGTAATTAAGGGATATAAACAAATGTACGCTGAATCAAAAAAACTCATGCACTTTTTAATGTTAAGAAATTTGGAATTGAGAATCGACAAGCCAAGAGCAGAAGGATCCTAAAAAAATCCAGGAACTAACATAATTACGTAACTAACAAGTGCTCAAGAGAAGAAAACTTATTTGATGTATTTACACGTGCAATAAACTCATCAGATCCAATTATAAGTAAATAATCTTTATGTGCGAGATCTAAAAAATAAAACTTATATTCTTCCAAAAGAAGATACACAACTTTTAGTACTAGAAGAAGTAGACCATCATCATCTTGTTATTGACAATATCCAAACTAAACAAGTAACAGTAACCAACTTTCTAGGTGCTTGTATACATGAAAATCTTTCATGGAAATATCACATTAAAAACTTATCAAGTTAAATTTCAAAAAGTATAGAAATATTGTACAAAGCAAGAAATGATTTAAATAAACATACTTTAGTACAATTATATGACTCATTTATTCATTGTCACATAAGCTTTGCAAACATTGCTTTAGGTAGTACAAAGAAAAAATAAACTTAAACCTTTTTATTGTCAACAGAAGCATATAGCACGTCTTTTATATTTTAAAGACCGTTATACTCATGCCAAGCCTCTATTATTTGAAAGGAAAGTTTTTAATATATATGAGCTTAACACTTTTAATATTATTTGTTTTATGTTTAAATGTAAAACCAATTCATTCTCTATTTCTTTACATAATTTGTATTCATCAAAAATAAAATAACTATAATACATAATTTGTATTCATCAAAAATAAAAATAAATATATTTTACGCAATGATAATTTTATTAAGCAGCCCATTTTTAAAACAAATCTTTTTAAATTTTGTATTGATTATCGCGGACCATTCTTGTGGAATAAAATAGTTTTAAAAAATATTACAGAGGATATTATTCATCAAAGTAACTACTTTTCTTATAAACGAAAGCTAAAAGAACTCATATTTACAATCGAAGATTTAACAATATACTTTTGATATTTTTTTAGTGATCCATTTTACCCTCTATTTAACCCTTAATTGATAAAAATTATATATGTATCATTATTAACTGTAATATTTATTAATGTATCTTGCATTTATAACGGAATATTTTAAATTTCTTACTTTGTTAACTTATCTTTTATCTTGTAAATATCTTATAAATTGTATTTTAATATATAATTGCTCTGTTCTTTTAAGAACATTGAGCACTCTATTGTGTAGAATACTTTTTAAAGTTGTTTAAATATATATATATATATATATATATATATATATATATATATATATATATATATATATATATATATATATATATATATATACAGCGGTGGCCAAAAGACCACTCATTTTTTTTCAAAATTTATTTTTAACCTTAGTATAATTTTATTTTGGAAAAAGGTATCAAAAAAAGAAAAACATTTTTAGAAAGAATTTTTATTATATTTTATATTTATTAAAAAAGAATTTATAATTTTTTTTTAAAAATAATGTTAACAAATTAAAAAACTGACTAGTAAAAATTATATAAATGGGAAAAAAAATTGGACAAAATTTTAAGACCAGTTTCATAAATATTTCAAAAAGCAATAAAAAAATAAATTAGAAACCTGTTGTTCCTCCATTTGTTTTCAAACACTCTTGTACGCGTTCTGGCATTGAATTCATTAAAGTTTTGATTACTTCATCAGGCACATTTTTCAAATGATGAGAGATAGAAGATTTCAAATCTTCCAAATTGTAAAGTTGTTCTTTACTAAGCTTGTTATCAAGCCACGACCATAAATTCTCTATTGGATTCAAGTCTGGACTATTGGCAGGCCATGGAGAGCACTTGAATTTTATTAGAATTGAACCAATCGCTAACAACATGCGCTTTATGCACGGCGCATTATCTTGCTGGAAAATAAATCCATCTTGCAACTGCCATAAATCAATTCTAGGAATAAGCGAGTTTTCCAAAATTTCGATGTACCTTTTTTTGTTGAGTCTACCATCGAATAAATGAAAAACGCCAACTCCACAGGCACTCATACAGGCCCAAATGCCTATTGAACCACTGCCTTGTTTTGTTCGTTTCAAAATGCATGATTCATCGAACCGTTCGCTTGGAAGTCTACGCAACATTATGCGACTTTTTCTGTTGTCTACCTCAACGTTCATTTCATCACTAAAGACCACACCGCTCCACTGATCTGTTGACCAATTTTTATGTAGTTTGCACCATTTCGTAGACAAGTCTGTAAATGATGCTTGTCTGTTTTCTTTCATTAATCTCACTAACGTGCGAACATCACGGTCATTTGAAATTTTATTGGGTCCAGTCCTTTGACGATCATTAATTGACCGGGTCTCTTTGTATCGTTGAATTATGTTAATAATGCAAGAGTGAGACCTTCCGAGCTTTTCTGCTATTTGTCTGATGCTATAGCCTTCTTCTTTTAATACAAGAGCCGCGTATCTGTCTTTTTCTTCGATCTTTGCACGCATTTTTGCAATACTTTTATATCCTTATTGCAATTCAAAAAATAAATGTTTATTTGATATCGAAACTCAGGCTTCGACATTTTATTATATAGCCAACGTAATAAACAATAAGGACAGTTAAAAAAAATAATGGATTATTATTTTTAATAAGTGCAAATTAAAGATTTGAAAGTGGTCGTTAAATTTTGTCCAATTTATTTAAAGAAGATTTATAAGTACTCATCAGTTTTTTAATAAGTTAAACACTATTTAATTAGAATTAGATTAAAAAAATTATACCACTTTAATCCGTATGTTTTAATTAACAAGATATTAAAAAAAAAAAAATTAATATGTCATTTAGAATCTACTTAATTTTAATTTAAAGATGAAGAAACCAACTGAAAAATGAGTGGTTTTTAATTTTTGGCCACCGCTGTATATATATATATATATATATATATATATATATATATATATATATATATATATATATATATATATATATATATATATATATATATATATATATATATATATATATATATATATATATATATATATATATATATATATATATATATATATATATATATATATATATATATATATATATATATATATATACATATATATATACATATATATATTTATATTTGTATTTTAAATATTGTAACGAATTGCTTATTTAAAATGTAATAAAAAGAATAATAAAAAAAAAAAAAAAAAGTAGACGTTAATACAAGCAATGGCAAAAATAATGATGACACATCAGATGATGACAGCGATTTGGTGTTTGATCTCAAAACCCATCCCCGGGAAAAATCTTATTTGCGCTAATGCTACAAAGTTAAGTTTCTTGGAAACTATAGATTAAAGTTAAGTGAAATTTTGAATATTCATACTTAGCTACATACATTTTATTAAAGTTTTAAAAAAATTAGAAAAATATTTTTGGCCATCCTTTCGTATGTTACAGTCCGACTGTGCAGTCGGACTGTAACATACGAAAAATTTAAATTCATTGACAAATTTTAACTTTTTTGTCAATGAATTTAATTTTTACAAATTTAAATTCATTGACAAATTTTAACTTTCATTGAATAATCTTTTTTTTTCTGAAAGTTATGATCATAAAGACCTTTCAACACCCTCATTCTGGGGTGGGGGAAAACTTTATTTGAGACCTTAAATAAATATAATTTTCGAATTAATAACAATCTTATTGGCCCTTCTTGCCGTAAAAGCAAAGACCAGTTTTTTGTTTCTTACCGAGGTTCTTATCTTTGGAAAGTAATAGTCTTACCGAAAATTTAATTTTTCTTCCCAACTGATTTTTGCTTCATTCAAACAAAAACTTAAAAAAAATATATTTTTAATTGAAAATATCTTGATTTATTTTTAATTGATTTTTTTTGTTGTTGTTGTTTTATTTTGTATATTATTTCGTTTAACATTTTATCTAGGTTTTTTAAGATTTTATCTTGGTTTTTAAATATTTTTGCAAAAAGGTTTATTATTATTTCACAACAGACATTGTAATTTAATTAAAAGTTAACCATATGTTGTAAAGGGCTTCATGACAAGATCATCCTGAATCTTTCTTAAGGTCCTGTCATCAATTATGTAAAAATTGTGAAATATATGTAGTTACTGTAATATTTTTAAACGACAAAATATTAAGAAGAAAAAAAAAGTTTTAATATTTTATTTAATATTATTTATATATTTGATAAATTTATAAAGTAGACAAAAAAATATAAAGTTATATTATACAGATTATACAATTTCGAACTTCATTCTTCTACATCTATATCTAATTATAGATTTTCATCAACGTTGTCAACGTTTAAATATAATTCATCTAGTCATTAATTTCATCTAATTCTATTTCATCTGATTGATTTCTCTATCACCGCTATAAACTGCTAACAAACTTTTAAATTTTTTCAGTAGGCACAATATTTTCTTACTTTTAATTCAATTTTCAATCTTTTAGTTAATGAGATTGAACTAACTAGGATATCAGAAGTATGTATACCTCGAATGAAAATGTCAAATAAATTTGTTTTTCTACTATTTTTCCTTGCATGATGTTCACAACGAAATTTATAAATTATGTGTCAAGATTCCACCGTTTTCTCTCCCATTAAACCAAATGGAACTAATGAACTAATAATAATTGCCCCAGCATGTGCTAATACTTTGTGAATGGAAGCTGGGACCTAGAACAAATCATATGTCTCTAACAACTTTTTATATCTATCATAGCAGTATTTGTTGTATTATATCTATCATAGCAGTATTTATTATTTTTTTTCAGATTGATTGTTTGCAATTAAAATGATATGTAATCAGATAATAATTTCTTCAACAATTAAAGAAATTATCAGTTTATATAACATTCAGAGGGCCAGAAAAAGCTCGTCGGTATAAATTTCCGGTATTACTAGTTCCTGATCCACCAGTTCTTGGTTCATTAACTCTCAAACCAAATTCTTCAAACATCCTATCATGAATAATTTTTTTTCTCAATAATTATTTATCTTTTAAAAACTTTTTTACTTTCCAAGTTTTTCTTTCAATTCTATTTGAAATACACAAAATAAATTCAAAAACCTAATTCAAGCATGTAGTGGTGAAATGCCATAGCACAAGGCCTTCCCATCTGTATCATATCCTTCCTTAAAGATTCTTAGATTGCTCATCTGGCTTGCTCAATGGCTTGTCATTATTTTATTGCATTAAAAATAATATGACAACAGTTGCTCCTACTTCAGAAAATCCTGGCCGTAGCAAGAAGAAAACTTTTTCTTTTCACCGAGTCCCGTTACATTGTCGTTATTAAACGCTTTTAAAAATTTACATTAACTAATAAGTGATAAATAAAACAGTATAAGTACCTACGAAACTTCAGCAATAAAATAAATTTTTGTTAACAATCCTCCAGCGGAATAATAAAAAAATAAAATAATACAAATCGTGGAAGTTATGAATCACAAAATATTGCGTTTTTTGTTATTAATAACTTCCACGTTATAAGTTTATTAAGTTTTATTAAAAATAATGCTAAATAATAATAATAAAAATAATAATAATAAAAACTATTAAAAACAAGTATTTAGGGCTAATTAAGAAATATCAGCAAAAACATTAAACAAAAAAGGAAAGCAATTAGTAAAAAAATCTAAACTGGATGATTCAATAATTCAAAATTTTTTAATTGTTTTAGAAAAAGATATTTGAAATCTGGTATATAGAAGTCCATGTTTAGTAAATGCTGTTTCGAATCAGCATTAAAACTTTCCAAAGTTCAGTTTAAAACAAAGTCTTGTTTTTCATTAAAAATGTAAAGAAAAGTTTTCCAAACAAAAGGTACCCGATATTGAATTTATACGAGCCTAATTTAAGATGGTTTATGGGAATGACAAAGCTGTTCACAGAAAGTTTGGTAGAATATTTATGAGAGATTTCGTTAAAGTAAGATTGAAATGTTACTGGAGATAACCCACGTTTTGCTTTAAACATAAATAACATTACTTGATGAATATTAATTTTATAAATGTTTAAAGCTCCAAGCTGACGTAAGAGAGTTTCGCAATGTGCATTCCTGTTTACCCCAAATATTATCCTGCAAGCATGGTTTTGTTTGCTATAAATTTTATTGAGTTTAGTGTGATTATTGCTACCCCAGGTAACGTTACCATAAGAAAGATAGCTGCGTGTAAACAAAAAAAATATTTTTTAAAGATTGAATGTTTTAGAAACCGTTTTGTTCGATGTCACATGGAAATACTTTTTGAGATTTCACTTTCTATTATTTAATGCGGTATTTTCATGAAAATTTTTTTATCTAAAGCACTCCTAGAAATTTTATAGTCAATTCCTTTTTAATAATTAAGTTATTGATTAAAAGATCGAGCAGTTTAAAAGGAATACTATTGGCTTTACTAGGTTTATGGAATAGGAAAAACTTTGTTTTATCTACGTTTAATGAAAGTCGGTTACTTTTAAACCACTCATTGATCTTATCTAATTCCTCGTTAAAAGTTTTAAAAAGAACAATAATATGTTGTGAGAATTAAGTAAGTTTGTGTCATCTGCAAATAACTTGGTGTTTATTATTTTTGATGCTAAATATAAGTCATTTATATAAAGTAAAAATAATAATGGTTCTAAAATAGAACCCACAAGTTATGTTTTTTTTTTTTAATCTTTTCTAAGTATAAATTGTTTTCTGTTAGTTAAATATGAATTAAACAAAAGTAAACTTTTGTTTTTAACACCATAGTTTTATAGTTTTTTTAAAAGTCTCATGATTTACTGTGTCGAAAGCTTTGGATAAACAAATATAAACCCCAATTGCATAGCAATCACTATTAAACCCATTTGATATATGTTTAACCAATTAAATTATTGCACTGTTAGTAGAATGGTTTTTTAAAACCATTTTGATTGCAGTATAAAATTTTGTTTTAGGTTAGATGTATATAAAATCTTTTATACATAATGCGTTCAATTAGTTTAGAAAAGCAGGGCAAGACTGAAATAGGTCTGTACTTTGAAATATTAGTCTCATCACCAGATAACGAGAACATCACATGGAAACATCATATTAACTATGCCTATTCGAAAGTTTCAAAAAGTATCGAAATTTTGTATAAGGCGCGTACTAATTTAGATAAAAATAATTCAACTAAACTTTATTAGTCTTTTATTCATAGTTATTTAAGTTATGGAGTTATTGCCTGGGGTAGCACTGAGCAAAGCAAGTTACAATTTCTCTATCGCCAACAGAAGCATGCAATCCGTTTAATTAATTCTACAGATCGGTTAATCCATTTGTTAATATTTTTTAATCAAATGAAAATCCTTGATATATATAAACTAAACGTATATACAAATTTATCTTTTGTTTATATGTGGAAGTATGATTTATCTCCTTTAATTTTTGAAGACCTTTTTATTTTGAAACCATTAAACAAGTTAAACATGAGGAGTAATAATTATTTAAATGAACCATTCTGTTGAACATAATTAAATCAATTCTGTATCACTTATCGTGCAGCTCATCTCTGGAACAAAACTAATTTGCCTAACTTCGGCTTACCCCTAACTTATCCTGTTTTTAAAAATAAATTAAAAGATCTCATTCTCTCTATTGAAAGTATCTTAGAATATTTTTAATTTATCTTGTGAAAAAAATAAATTTAATGTCATCTATCTTCAATTTTTGTTTTATACTTGTTTACAATTTATTTTCACTTATCTAAGTACGATTTAATGTTCTTATGTTTTATTTTTACGTCAGGGCACGTACTCTTATTGTAAAAAGGTACTTTTATAATATTTAAAGAACTTTTACTTTTAAAAAAAAAGCCTCATCATACATTTTACAAAATGGTTCAAAAATAAATCATAAGCATTAATTACATCATAAGGTTGTAAAATAAGATTCCAATCGACGGAATCATTTTATACTTTTTTTAAATCGCTTATGGAGCTTTCATTGATTTTTCTTGTGAATACTGTTGATTCAAGGATAGTATTATTAGTAATCACTATCAGTAATAAGTAATATGATGAGTTAAGTTTGATGAGTTAGTCCTAATTATACCCGTTTAACGGTTGTTATGAAAATTGTTAGTTATTACGTTATTTAATAATGTTTATGATATTTTAGTTAATTGCTTAGCTATTGCTTGTTACCAATTTGCAAATTGCTTAGCAATTACTTAGAATTTCTCATTAGTTGTTTAGAATTGCTAAAAATTTTTAGTTTGTGTTTTAATTACCAATATACATTTACCAAATATTAAATGTTGTAAAATCTTGTGAAAGAAAAGTTACACTTTTAAGTTGTTCAAAGTATACTTTACGCTTGATTGCCCCTTATCAGACAAGTAAATAAAATGTCTTCTATACGGCACTTGATTGTTGATTGTTACTATTTTCTAATTGTTCACAAATTATTTGATCAGTAGGATTTAGTTTAATTAGTTAGATTTTTAATATTTTTTGCATACTGTTGCTCTGTATACTGTTGATAAAGATCTCAAGGTGCATGGAAAAATGCTCTGAGACCTTGCAACACATCTCCAGAAATTTCATATTTGTTTATTATCAGAAGAATCTTCCTTATTTCAAAAATGTAAAAAACAACTTTTTTTCACCGAGGGAGAAATTACTTATTTTAGGCGAGTGCCTCGTAATTTTATTGTTCAAGATAGGTAACTTAAAGCTATGTGGCATACCCAAATTTTTAGTATTTTAATACTGGTATCAAATGAGGATGACTTTCAAAAAGTTTAGGTAATTGGAGCTAACCCAATTCCGTCCTGGGAATATTTACAAGTTCTATTATTTGTTTATTTTTGTCCCATTAATAAAGGGGGTTTAATAACATTTGTGAAAGTTTTCGAATTTTTAATTTTGCACAATCAGATATATATTGGTTGTATAATTTGCACAAAGATTCTAAAGAATAATGATCAGTTTTTTGAAAGTTAGGAGATGAGGTCGCGCAAGACGGACAAAGGGGCTTTAGTGTTGCCGTTTATTTTCCAACCATTTGAAGCAAAACCTTTAGATCTTCAGATACTGTGTAATCTAAGGAAAAAATGTTCAATTTATCCAAAATTATCAACAGGTTATGGTTTTGTTATTTTTTGTTCAATAAAGGCAAAATGGCTAGTATAATTGTTTTATGTACACTTGTTTCTTTGAAATCTTTGAACGCATAACCGTCACACTTTCTCAATTTAATTGGGATTTTATTATTTTCTAGCTCTGGTTTTAGGGTAATTGATAAAGTAACTTTAAGGAATTCTTGCCCTCCATCTGCATCTAATTTGATATCAACTCTTTTCTTATATCATCATTTGTTTCTTGATGTCTGTGTTGAAGAGCACAAGTTCTTCAACGTAATTGCAATACACTATAGGAGTATCTTTTTCCACCTACTATTTATGAATAAAAATTCAAAATGAATGATACAGATTGCGTACTAGTTATTTTAAAAATATGTAGATATTAGATTACTTACCTCTTTATTTTCATTTACTCCTAATATTAATGGGAACATCAAATAATTTTCCAGTCAGCTGGTTGCTCTCAGTCAGTTTAATATGGACACTAGATTCCACACTTTTCCGTTCTCTATGACTTCTCAGAAAATGTGCAACTTCAATCATATTGCAATTACTTAGAAGTTATTACAAAGTTGTTTAAAAAAATTGGCTTTAAATTCATAAGTAAATTAAAAAAAAAAAGTTTTTAAGCATCAAAACCTTACCTGGTATGTAGTTTTAGTTGAAGTTTGCTCAATTTATCCAAAGGAAAGAAAGGTTTTTTAACCTCTTTTTGACAGAGACAACAAGTTGCTTTGAACCAAAAGTTTTTAAAGCTAAAGTGTTCCCTGATTCATTTTTTGTCAAGCCTTTAATGGAACTGGGCAGAACTGTTCCTTGCGTTGTAGCAGATGCTGATCTCACAATGGCCGTCAAAATCTTTTGTCTTTCTAACAGGGATGTGGAATTCCTTGGGACACTTAAACATAGCAATCTGGACAAATAATTCTTTTTGCAGATTTGTTTGAAACGTCTTTGGCACCTTTATAAACAGTTTTCCCGAAACATATTCATTCATAGGGGCAAATATTTTTACCATTTTTACATAATTTGCACCCATTTTTACATATAAAACATTCACATTTTCTGCCTCTGCTAACTCTGGTATTCAGGTCTAACTTTCATAGCGTATGTCTAGTAACTATTGTTCCCATAATAATGTAACTAAATTTTACCTAAAGTACATTATATATAAATATGTATATTTTATCTATATAATACGGTATAGTGAAGTAAAGGTCAGTCCAAGCAAGCTTTTTTCTACATTTTGAGAGAAGCATGGTAGAAAGATCTAAGTTATTAGCTGAATAGTCTTTACAGGTTGTTGTTTTGATAAGGTTTGAATAGTCATTTTTCTTTTTATTTAGATTTATATATGCTTTCTCGTCGTTATTTATAGGTCTTAAATCCTTGCTTTTTCTGAAGCAGCAAATCCAAAATATTTTAACAAAATAAACGTGTACATTCGCAAGGTTATGTATTTTAAACGAATGCTTCAAATAAAAATTTCTGATGTACATTAAAAATTTTGGCATGATACATCGGTCCCATTAATTAAATTTCAATTTTATGACCAAAATGCATGCCTTCCGTTCAAAATTCAACGCATAGTAATAGTAATATATTTAAATAAGTCCTCGTAGATAGAATGACAAATAATTAAAAAACAAACTAACAAAACCTACAAATTATACAAAAATTTATGGTTTGTGAAATATAAACTTTAAGTAAAAAAAAGCAATTGTTATTTCATAGCAAGGAAGTTGATATCAAAATTGGGAAAAAGGGAAAAAAGATTGCTTTCATTTAATTAAAGTTCACATCCATGACAAATAGTATCTAAAAAGCCAATATTTGTAGCTGCTAAAGCACGAATTAATTAATAAACGTGCAGCTCATCTTCAGTAAAAGATGTACTGTTTGCAGCTGTAGAAAAAAAATACTTGTCAATTCTATTCTTAAATGCGTTAACTGACGGAACCTTTTGAATTCACGCATTAGAACGTTGGAAGATGATCTGCGAATTGATGGATTATGCCAATTGATACTCTCAAAACCGTTTTCTAGCATAAACTGTTGGATTAAATCGCCACGTCTCCTGCGAGTTTCCAAAGTAATAAAATTGAGCCGCCAACACCTTTCAGCGTAAGGTAATCCTATTAAATCATGAGGTACTTTGTGCTGAATTTTTTTGATTTCTTTGATGTCACCTTTTAAGTAAGGACACCATACCGGAATAGAGAATTCCAGGTGCGGCCTTACATACGTAAGTGATGCATTTCTATCATTCATTACATATTCATGATTACTATTTCCATAACCAAGGTGCATAACTTTACATTTTGGAACATTTAACTCCATTAGCCATTCCTTTGACCATTCTGTGACAATGTTTAAATCATTTTGGACGATCAGGCAATCAGCATCGTGAAACTCAGGTCTTATTTCTAGTAACAGTTTAGAACATCGGTCCAGTAGCTAGAGTGTTCACCTAAAACAGTTCGCTGTTTTCTACTAATCAAAAATGACTCAATCCATTTTAGAACATTGCCATTAATCCCATATGCTTTCAATTTATGAAGTAGTCTACGGTGAGAAACTTTATCAAATGCTTTCGCGAAGTCCAAAAATGCAATATCGACAAAATTTCTTTTACTTAACGCTTTCGTAATGTAGTCGACACTCTCCAATAAGTTAGACGCGCATCTTTTTTAGACATAAATCCATGTTGATTATGTGAGATGCAGCTCGTTTTTTCGAGATATTTAGTTATCTGTTTCCTGATAATCTTTTACATTACTTTACATGGAGCTGATGTGAGAAACACTGGTCTGTAATTAACGGCATCAAGAAGACTTCCTTTTTATAACAACGGTGTGACGTGTGACTTTTTCCAAGCTGTAGGTGTTGAGCCTTCGGACAGTGCTTTATTGTAAAGTAAAGTAAGAGGGTAAGTCATTTGAGCTGCGCATTCTTTAAGTACTTTTGGACTAATGTTATCTGCACCAATAGATTTATTTGGGTTAAACCTTTTAAATAAGCTAGCGTCGCTTCAAAATTAGTAATTATATCGACTAAGTCTTCTTGATAATGCCTTCTCTCAAAAATAGGTAACTGACTACTTTTACTATCATCAACAAAAACTGATTTGAAGTGTTCGTTAAGTCTGTTAGCGATATGTATTCCCTCTGTTAACGTTTCACCTTTTGCATTAGATATAGCACTAATAGATACATGAACATTCTGTTGCGCCTTAGCATAAGCGTACAACCTTTTAGGATTATTTTTATCTGATGCTAGTTGTGCTTCAAATACTCGAACACGACGTTTACATGCTTTCTGCACTTGACTTCTTAGTTTCCTATATTCACGAATCAGTGTCGCTGATCGCCAGTTAGTCACAGATAAGTAATTGCCCAGTTGTTTTTTTTGCTTTATCATAGCCAGTACCTCCTTATTCATCCACGGTGCATTACGAGTGGTATGGACTTTTTTAACGGAATAAATTGCTTGCTGAGTTTATTATATTTATTGCATAAAAGTTCATAGCACTCATTAGTGTTTTTATTTTCAAATACCGACGAATTACCTAACGGCAGAGAGCTAGATAAGTTGATTACTCTTGTTGATAAGTCTGTAATAATTTAATCTAAAATGTTTTTTGCTTTACCATTAGATGCTTCGAATGTTCAGAAATCAATTAATTGTTCAAGGTTATGATTAGCCAAAGTATCAAGAAAAACACTTGCCGCACTATTTTGACCACTTAGTAATTCGATCCTGTCATCATAGTTCCATTTGATATCCGGAAAGTTGAAATCACCTGCTAGTAACATACAACTATACGCTTTTCTATCAACAGCTTGCTTAGCCAATATAATTGTTTAATTTATATCATTTACTTGCGATAAAGGTGGTCTATAGACACAACCAATAAGAACAATTTTGTTACCGATTCTAATTTCACACCATATTTGCTCGGAGTTGCTGTTGTTTAAGATCTCTCTCTTAGATAACGATCAGATACCTCATTCACAATTAGATCACGCTTGATGTAGATAACAACACCTCCACCGTGACTAATTCGATTTTTCTTTACTAGTGAGTAGTTGTTCAATTGAGAAGCAGATATTTCAGTAAACCATGTCTCAGAAATAAAGACTAAATCATACATGTTTATGTCACAAAGTGCAGATAATTCGTTTATTTTATCCGGATTAAGGGAAGTTGCGTTAGTATAAAAACATTTTAAAAATGTATTTTTAGGGTTAGATTTAGCAGATTTTATTTTTGTATTTAATGCATTTAAATAAATATTCGCAGGCAAAAATTTTGATACATTGTGTTTTTGCAATTCTGGCTACTTGTGCATCTCTCCATTTGATGAAAGGATGCTTTTTACGTCAATTGATTTCAAGTTCCTGTGAGACATCAATGCATCGCAATTTATCGCTGCGGATGACAAATCTAAAGGGCTTGCCAAGTTTTCCAAGCTTGTCAAGGTCAGAATTAGCTGCTTTTCTTTCTGAGTTTAATTTATTAAACTCACTTTGTTCTGCTGCTGTGCGGTCAGGGCGTATAAATATATCTTAAAAATTGCCCGATGCTGATTGTTTTGCCGATGCTATAATGTCGCTTCTGATAGATACCGAATCAACTTCAATTATAAGAGGAGTAGGTTTACCAGAATTAAAGTTCTTATTTTTTTGAAACGTTCAACTCTAACTATATTGACTGATTTATTTAGGGTTGCCATAACCTTTTTGAATTCCGCGGTGTTACTCATCTTAAGTTATATCGCTTGGTTGAGTTTTTACAGATTCAGATATACCAAACACAACAATTCTCTTCTCTCTATTAGTCACGTCCTTATTATGCTTTATGAGCGCGCTCACTAGTTACGTTTGCTAATGTACCGGGTTCGCTGACTTGTTCAACTAATTTAGATAACAAAGGTTTTTCACTACTTTTGCTATCTTTCAGGGACTTTATTTCAATATCCTGCAAATCAATTCTATTAGTAAGTTCATCAATTCTGGCAGTAAGTGATTTAATGACATGAAGAGCTTGTTTAAGCTCTTCTTTGGCAATTTTATTAGCGTTTTCCAGAGCGTCTTTAAGCTGTTTTTGTGTCACCATTTTTAGCAATTACCAGTGGAAGCAATTTTAAGGTGTATGTATATATGATTTGCTTTTAACTCGATAAATACTCTTTGATGTAGTTTATATCAGTGAAGTTTCAATAACTTTTTTTTAATTTATTTTTTTGTAATGTAATGCATGTAATGTAATGAATGTAATTGTAATGCATGTAAGGAGTTATTATTTTAATTATTAACAATTAGCTACGACTCGCCGTTACCAATGTTTAATATTAAATCATCAATGTTAAAATTAAAAATGTCATCAGGTGGATCAACTGGAGGCGACTATATGCGCCCTGCTCTCGATATTGCATATTATAGCTTTATAAGTGGAGGACTAGCAATATACTTTAGTCTCTCGCTGAGAAATTTAAAGTTTCTAGTCAAACTTTTCTTAAATTTTGACATAAAAGATATTGAAAAAGTGTTTTTACTCCTACTTGCAGATAAAGCAACGCGTCAAATGCTTATGGATAAAAAATGGCTTTCTGAATCAATCGCCCCTCCTAAGTACACAGCAAAATCCAAGATTCTAGGTCAAGAATTTTTGTTCTTATTTTAAGAACTTCCATCTTGTTTTAAGAACTTCTTATTTAAGGATATTTCAATAAAAAACATTATTCCTAATTTTGTAATTTCATAATAATATTATAAAAATAGGAATAATAATAAGTCCAGCGCGATGGAGGGAGGGAGGGGGAAAGGTGGGAAGGGGGAGAGGGGTGTGACACCCCTCCATCAATGATTTATTTGTTCATTTAGTCGGCAAATTTGACCATTTTTGACAAGTCAGCTGTAAAGGACCCCCTCCTCCCCGCCATGTGACACCTACTTGCGCCGGCCCATATATATATATATATATATATATATATATATATATATATATATATATATATATATATATATATATATATATATATATATATATATATATATATATATATATATATATATATATATATATATATATATATATATATATATATATACAGGGGCGGATTAGGCCACCGGGACACCGGGACATTTCCCGGTGGGCCGTCAGCAATGCAACATTTTAAAATTTTAAAATATCTAAAAACGTATTTTCTTTAATTTTTTTAATAAATTTCTAGAATAGTAATAAAAAATTGGGATTTGAAATTTACTTCAGATTTTGCTTTATTCAACTTTGTTTTCACTATAGATTATTGTTTAAATAAAACGAGTTAAATAAAAACGCGTTAAATAATTTATTATTTCAATAAACATATCTTATATAGAATTTTTAATTTAATGTAACGCTTCTTTTATAATTTATTATTTCAATAAACATTTTCTAAATCAAAACCATATTATAAATATAATATAAAATATCTAACAAAAAAAGTAATTAGGTATTTATATAAACATTGGTTTTTTATTGATACGGTATTTTACTATTTAAAAATTAAAAGTAATCTATTTATATTTTATATAGTATATATAATACTAACAAGAAACCCCTACAGTTTATAAAAATAAATATGAATGATTTATTATTAATGAAGATGTAGGTTTATTTTAATAAATATGTAGGTTTAATAATAATGTAGGTAATAATAATGTAGGTTTAAAAAAATGTAGGTTTATTTTAAAAAATATTAAAATTAGTATATTCTAAAATTTTAAGTTATATTCTTTAAAAATAATCAGATTAACAAACTTCACACAAATAACAATACAGTTGCAGGTCTTCCATTCATAACACTTATTTAAAAATAATCAATCGTAACAGTTAAAAGGCTAATACAAATGTTTATTTTTTTATTTTTTTACAGGTGTGATGTCTAAGCGAAAAAGTGGACATGAGAAGTTACGTGAGAAAAACATAAAGCTTCTGCGAGAAGATGCTAAAACAACTAAAAATCTACTATCCATGTTTTCTAAACTGAATTCAAATACCCTGCAACACCATGCTGATGCTGAGCCTGTTGATGAGGTTCAATCTCACGTTGCTAAAGAGACCCAAACAAACCTTGATGATGAAGATGGCGTTCATACTGACACTAATGAAATGACCCAACCAATCCTCATTCTAAACATCACAGCTTCTTCAAGCATGGTTGAACCTACTTGTGATAACGAAAAAACTACTACCCGAGTGAATGATTGGTTTAATAAGCCTCACCTGAATGAACTGACAACTTTCTATAAATATCACCCACATCAGCCTGAAACACGTCACTTTAATTCAAAAATGGTATATTATCGTCCTGAAGATGGTATGCAGCGTATGCTTCTTTCATTTTCAGAAGAAGGAGAGTGCCTGTTTTGCAGTGTTTGTTTGGCACATGGAAATGAGAAGCAGAAACCAAGTTCGTTTGTAACAGGTTTTAACAGTTGGACTCATATTCATCAACGTATTGTGGAACACGAATCGTCAAAGAGACACTAAGAATGTGTCGAGGCTTATCTACATTTCTCTGCTAATCGAACCATTCTAGATATGGTACAAGGTCAGCAATATAGTCTACGAAAACAGCAAGTTTTACATCGTAGATTGATAGTGGGCAGAGTAGTGTCAATTGTTAAAGTGATTGGTAAACGTGGTATGCCATATCGAGGTAAGGCTGGTTGCGAAGCCGTCAATGTTTTGGCTAACGACAGAGTGGATCATGGAACATTTCTTGAAATCGTGATTCTTGTTGCGAAGTACGATGAAATTCTAAAAGCGCATTTGAAGGAAATTATCGACAAAGGCATGCTGAATGATAAACAGGATAAGAGAAATAGAGCTAACAGAAATACTTTCATTTCCAAATCCACTGTAAACCAAATTATATTAGGAATCGCTAAATTAATGAAAAGTGCCATTGCTGAAGAAGTACAGCAAGCGGGAAGATTCTCAGTGCAACTTGACACAACTCAAGATGTAACACAAGCGGATAAATGTGCGATAGTCCTGCGATACGTTACCGACAAAGTTGAGGAGCGACTTATTGGTGTTGTCAATTCACATTCTGGAAAAGGCAGTGATCTGTGCAAATTGATGTCAAATGTTTTGGAACAAAATGGCATTGATATTACTAAATGTGTGTCAGATAGTACTGATGGCGCGTCTAATATGGCCGGGGCATACAATGGATTTACTACATTCTTAGAAAAAGCGTCTCCTGGACACATTCACACATGGTGTTATGCGCATGTTTTAAATCTGGTCGTATGTGACGCCACCAGCAGTAATGAAGCTTCAATGACACTTTTTGGTATACTTCAAAAGGCTGCTATGTTTTTTTGTGAGTCCTACTTGAGAATGGACCTTTGGACTGATCACATGAAAGAAAAAAATGGCCAAAACATTCACAAACGACTAAGTGTTATTGGTGCTACTACATGGGGGTCCAAACACGATGCCCTTCAAAAGTTTTTTGGTACGTTTCGCGACGGTGAAGGAGCATTATACACAGACGTCGTTCAAGTACTGGAAATAGCAGTCTCTTCCACTAAATTAAGTGTTGAAGCACGCTATGATGCGCAGTGTCTATTAACGTCCTTATTGAAGTATAAGACTGTACTGACGGGATTTGTATATCTAAGAATAATGGAGTCAACCACACCACTGTCCAAATACCTACAGACGTCTGGATTGAATTTCATAAAGGCGTTTGAGATGGTTAAAGTAACTATTTCAGAAATTCAGACTCAATCACGCAATTTTGATCAAGTTAAGGTGGCTGCAGACCATTTCATTAATGTGTCCGCAACCATTCTTGACGAGAAAGAATGTGATTGTGTTATACAGACAGATTTGCCAATGGTACGCAAAAGAATAAGAAAAGTAATGGCAGGAGAATTAGCAAATGATGATCCACTTACAGATCCTTTAAAAAAGTTTGAAGTAAAGGTCCACAATGGTTTTCTAGACACAGTGTTAAGAAGTCTGTCAACTCGGTTTGCATCACACGGTGAACTGTACTCTGATATGAGTTGTTTTGACCCCAACGGATTTTCTGAGTTATTGGAATGTAATATTCCAAAAAAAGCCCTTCAGAAAATCTCATGTCATATTTCGGCAACAGGTGTGTAAATTTACTTATAAATATAATTGATTGGTTTCTTGTTAAATTTTATTAGTAATTGCTTAAGTATTTTTGTTTTCCAAATTAATAAACTTCATTAAATTTTTAATTAGCATTAGATAAGATCTCTTTTGTTCTTTATTTTGAATATTTATAAGATTATCTTTATCTTTTTATATTTTAGGCGAAGAAGCGCAGCTGTTGCTTGAGCTGTTGGACTTTGCAAAAAAGTGGCCAGTTTTAAAAAAAACATTGGAAGAGAGTTACGATTGTTCTGATCAAATCACGATTGATGAGGATGAGGTTGAAAATGAAGATGACGCCACCAACCATAAATGCGGCCATCTAAAGAAGTGTCGCTCGTGCATTTACTGTTGCTACCATGTGCTTCGAAAATATAATCTTTACGGCAAGAGCTACTGCATGCTGCACAGGGCTTACAAATTCATGCTCACAATTTCAATTACCCAAGTGGTTTGTGAGAGGAGTTTCAGCAAGTTGAAATGTGTCAAAACAAGATTGCGAAGTCAGTTGACAGAAGATCACTTGGACTCACTGTTGATGATGTGCATTGAAAAGGACATATTGAGTAGCATAACCAACGATGAAATTATTGATGAACTTGCTAAATCGAGTGGTGAATTAAAAAAGTTACTGTTTTTATGATTTTTAGTTTTTGTGATTTAAATATGAATTTATAATACAAATATAACACATGTACTTAAATGACATCTCCTGACAAGTCCTTATTGTTCAATAGTGTTACAAAAGTATTTAAAAGTGAGGGGTTACAAACGAATACGATTTAAAAAAAAGGTCACTTGGTGGGCCTTTTTCATAATAGCATTTCCCGGGCCTTTTCAAAAGCCTAATCCGCCCCTGTATATATATATATATATATATATATATATATATATATATATATATAGATATATATATATATATATATATATCAAAGGCCCTTCCTTTTCACAGGTGTACCTAAAATAATTATTAAATTTTGAATGGGACCCATAAATTCAGTATAATTAAAGCCACTAAATTTCCCCTCCTGTTCCCCCTCCTCCACTATCTGATAGACCCTGGGTTCATGATTTTATGTAATCAAACAGTCTAATCCACTTGATCGCCATTAAGACTAAAATACCAACCAGAAGGAGTCATATAATACAAGAATTCTATAGAATTTGCATTTAATAAGTGCGATTTTTATATCTGTGAATCTGCTTAAAACTAATCTAGTATAAATGTGAAGCTTTTGTAAGGGCGAAGTAGTTGCAAAATAATATAAGTGTTAAGTGCAAGCATAAGTGAAACAAGCATAAGTGCCATTCGGTTTGAAGAGCTCCAAAGCTGTGAACTTTATAATAAATGAATAAAGCAAAAATGAATATACTGCCTAGCGACGTATCAAGGAATTTTTGTAGGCCAGCGCATAGCTAAAAAGTCTGCCCCCCCAACCTAATAGGGCCCAAAAACCTCAAAAACCTTTAATTAGGCACTGTTGATTACGAGCGTTATGGTGCGCATATGCCAGAAGTTTTTAGAAATTTGAAAGATTTTCAAATGGCTGCAGTTCTTAGCTACATAATCTTTTTTATATGGCAACTGTTTTTTTAGTTACTTTTGTAAAAATTGGCAACCATATTATTGATCGGACTCAATAAATAAATGTCTTTTTTTATTAGTAAACAAATAAAATTGAGGCTATAAGAGAAAGAACAATCCAAAATGTGAACTGTGCATATGTTTTTTTTTAATTTAATAACATGCATGTTATACATAAGCGTGTTTTTACATAAGCATGTAACATGCTTATGTAAAACATCTTGTATCATACAAGATGTTTTCAATTAGTAAATCTAATATTAATAATTAGTTTTGTTTGTTTTTTACATTCTTTTACCTTTATTTTTATAACTTGATCTAATTAAATGCTCCAGAACAAAGTTATTAGAAATTAGATGCTAAATTTACTTAAAAAAGGACCTGAGTAAATAAATGTTCAGTTGACAGAGTTGATAGAATTTCAACAATTTTAGAAAAATACCCATGTTTCTCTAGTGTGACAGTGCACAGTGGGAAAAAATCGAGTTTTTTGTTAGAATTTTTTTATTAGAATAGTTATATTTATATATAAAATGCATAAATAAAGTAAAAAACATGTATTATATAATTTTAAAAAAATATTAAAAAATTAATTATTTTGGTGAAAAATACGAAATATTTTTAATGGACAAACTTTATCAGTGTAAACATTAAAAGACAACTTTATCAGTGTAAACATTAAAAATATTACTTTTCAATGCATGTATTTGTCATTAAAAAAACTTTTTTAGATTTATATTTACAAAACTTATAAATTATAACAGTAATGAAAGATATTGTAGGTATTCTTTGTGTACAAAACATCTTTTTTACATGTTCAGTATTTCTCATCAACTGACCATTAACCAAAGACCAATCTTTTGTTATAACTTTTTTTATTGCAAAAAGTTGCAAAATATTTATGATGAATGGCTATTTACATACATTTAGCATGAGATTTACATTGTCAAATGTTTGGAGGATATTGGAGAATAGTTTATCTGATACCTAATAGTAAAGGTTAGTAGCAAAAAAAATATTGAAAACTGTCTGTTTTCAATGCATAAAAAGTAATGATTACATTTATGTTAAATTGTTTTTAAAAGCCTGAGCGAAAAAAACATTCTTAATTAAAATATAGTTTAAAATGAAAGTCAATAAAGTTAATTTAAAACAATAGTAGCGTAAGAAAGTTGATAAATAAAAAATGCAAAATAGCGTTTTGGAACACAAGTCAAATTAACGTGTAAATAACCGCATAAAATTACGCTTTAATTAATATTTAATGTTTTTTTAACTAGATATTTCCTCTAATGAACATGTCTTCACCATTATGACAAATTTTCACCATGCAATGATGATATTGATTTTTTAGTATTTTGGCACACTCTGTCTCACTGTTCAGTGGTAAGATTTTTTTTTTTCCAGTGTTGATTTTATATTTTTATTGGAAAAAATCTAATATTGTTTCAAAGTCACAAATCCTTTTTAAAGTGAGTAGTTATTTTTTCAAAACTGCAATATCCTAATGGGTTATTCTATAATTATCCTCTCCTTTTTAAAATTGTTTGTATGCTTTTTTTTTTATTATTGTTTAATTCAGATTGCTGGCGAGATAGCTTGTGTATTAAAGTCTTCTGTCACAGTTGACTCAGTGAGAGTAAGCTTGACTGAAGAAATTGACACACATTTACATTCTGGAATACTCAAGTTGGTTAATTAAGAAGTTAAGAAATTTTCAGAATTAAGAAGACTAAATTGGGCAATAAATTGCCGACCTTAAACTGTTGCAGGTCGACATCAGATTACAATTGGCAAACATAAAACCATGTTCACAAAGGTTGATATATAATATCAATATATGTATATATATATAAATATATATATATATATATATATATATATATATATATATATATATATATATATATATATATATATATATATATATATATATATATATATATATATATATGTATATATATATACATATATATATATATATATATATATATATATATATATATATATATATATATATATATATGTATATATATATATATGGCTGATGATTGCCGAATGGCATGAAACTTCAAGTTCCATTATAAAGTTGTATTTTCTCATTTAAAATATTTTAATAATAATATTATTTGATCTATTTTTTTCAAAAAAATATTAATCACTCTTAAACAGACAAGAGTTGTATTTCCAGCAATATCCAACATATATCAATAAATATATATATATATCAATAAATATATATATATATATATATATATATATATATATATATATATATATATATATATATATATATATATATATATATATATATATATATATATATATATATATATATATATATATATATATATATATAGTATCGGACAAAACGAGTGCAACCAAATAATGCTAATTTAGTTTCTTTATATAAAAGTGCTGCATTTTTTCAATTTAGAGAAATAACTATGTAACAGTTTAGAAACAAAGTTCTTCAAGTTTTATTCATCACAAAGTTCATTATTTGTACACGAAAATTAATAAATTAATCAAAAGTATTAATAAAAGTTGATTTCCATCTGGACAAAACAAGTGCAACTCGACAAAATGTTGACCAAGCTGTATTTCGCTATCAATATTTCGTGGCGAATCCTTTGTTGTCAATCACAGCCTTGCATCTTCGAGACATAGATTCGATCAGGTGATCAATGAAACTTTGTGGAATCGCTGCCCGGGCCTTTTTGATTTGTTCAAACAGTTGATCCTAATTACGAACACCTTCACGATTTTTTCTGCTGATTGACAATCTCCCACAGGTTCTCGATAGGGTTGAGATCCGGAGATTGAGGCGGCCAATCCATCACCGATAGGTGGTTGTCTTGAAACCACTGCTTGACTACTTTTGCAGTGTGTTTCGGATCGTTGTCTTGCTGAAAAACCCATTTTATTGGCATATTCCATTCAGCATGAGGTAACATAACATCTTTTAGGATATTTTTATACATGAAACAGTCCATTATTCCATCGTTTCGATGTATTTCGATTGGACCTAAACCGTTAGCAGAAAAACACCCACAGACCATTTCATTGCCTCCACCATGCTTCACGGTCTTATGGCAGTAACGTAAATCGAGGCGTTTTCCGGCCGGTCAACGTACACGGCAAATGCCATCGCTCCCAATGATGTTGAACTTCGATTCATCACTGAACAGGACAGTTCGCCATTTCTGCACATTCCAGTCAATATGAGATGTAGCAAACAGGAGTCTTTTCTTCTGGTTTTTTAGTGAAATCAGCGGTTTCTTATCTGGGCGTCGAGAAAACAATCCGGCTTCAACAGCACGTCGTCTGATTGTTCGGTCCAATACAGACAGCTCTAATTGCTTTTGTATCTCGACTGATGATATCCAGGGATCCTTCTTGACGGATCTGACGATCATAGAATCCTCTCTAGAAGTGGTGGAACTCGGTCTTCCACCTTTGTTATCTGCTGCCAACTTTCCCGCAGAACGATATTTGGAACATAGTCTTGATACGGTCCATTTTTTCACGAGATATTTATCACAAATACTTTTTTGTGACATTCCACTTACGTAATCGCCAATAATTTTCTTTATTAGTTAGTTAATAAAGTTCTTTCTTAGCACTTGAAGTCATAAAAATAATAAAAATAAATAATCACGCTTCTCAAGGCTTACCGTGTGTATATATATATATATATATATATATATATATATATATATATATATATATATATATATATATATATATATATATATATATATATATATATATATATATATATATATATATATATATATATATATATATATATATATATATATATATATATATATATATATATATATATATAGTATCGGACAAAACGAGTGCAACCAAATAATGCTAATTTAGTTTCTTTATATAAAAGTGCTGCATTTTTTCAATTTAGAGAAATAACTATGTAACAGTTTAGAAACAAAGTTCTTCAAGTTTTATTCATCACAAAGTTCATTATTTGTACACGAAAATTAATAAATTAATCAAAAGTATTAATAAAAGTTGATTTCCATCTGGACAAAACAAGTGCAACTCGACAAAATGTTGACCAAGCTGTATTTCGCTATCAATATTTCGTGGCGAATCCTTTGTTGTCAATCACAGCCTTGCATCTTCGAGACATAGATTCGATCAGGTGATCAATGAAACTTTGTGGAATCGCTGCCCGGGCCTTTTTGATTTGTTCAAACAGTTGATCCTAATTACGAACACCTTCACGATTTTTTCTGCTGATTGACAATCTCCCACAGGTTCTCGATAGGGTTGAGATCCGGAGATTGAGGCGGCCAATCCATCACCGATAGGTGGTTGTCTTGAAACCACTGCTTGACTACTTTTGCAGTGTGTTTCGGATCGTTGTCTTGCTGAAAAACCCATTTTATTGGCATATTCCATTCAGCATGAGGTAACATAACATCTTTTAGGATATTTTTATACATGAAACAGTCCATTATTCCATCGTTTCGATGTATTTCGATTGGACCTAAACCGTTAGCAGAAAAACACCCACAGACCATTTCATTGCCTCCACCATGCTTCACGGTCTTATGGCAGTAACGTAAATCGAGGCGTTTTCCGGCCGGTCAACGTACACGGCAAATGCCATCGCTCCCAATGATGTTGAACTTCGATTCATCACTGAACAGGACAGTTCGCCATTTCTGCACATTCCAGTCAATATGAGATGTAGCAAACAGGAGTCTTTTCTTCTGGTTTTTTAGTGAAATCAGCGGTTTCTTATCTGGGCGTCGAGAAAACAATCCGGCTTCAACAGCACGTCGTCTGATTGTTCGGTCCAATACAGACAGCTCTAATTGCTTTTGTATCTCGACTGATGATATCCAGGGATCCTTCTTGACGGATCTGACGATCATAGAATCCTCTCTAGAAGTGGTGGAACTCGGTCTTCCACCTTTGTTATCTGCTGCCAACTTTCCCGCAGAACGATATTTGGAACATAGTCTTGATACGGTCCATTTTTTCACGAGATATTTATCACAAATACTTTTTTGTGACATTCCACTTACGTAATCGCCAATAATTTTCTTTATTAGTTAGTTAATAAAGTTCTTTCTTAGCACTTGAAGTCATAAAAATAATAAAAATAAATAATCACGCTTCTCAAGGCTTACCGTGTTACATTAACCTTGTGATGATACAATAATGATCTGTGGAACACAACGTCTTGGTTGGATGTGGACTGTATTGATGTAATGAAACACTTGTTGTATTTCACTTCTTGTATTGATGTTCTTCGATAAAACACTTTGATAAAACTCAATTCAATAATCTGTCTTGATAGTACTGACTGATTGACTTCCACATACTGACTGAATTACATGTCAATTTACATGTCTCTTATATAGTAAAATGAACCTGTGTGAACCTGTTCTGGAAGATTCTAGATGCTTCATTTCGATGCTTCTGGATGCGTCTGGATGCTTCTGAATGTTTCTGGATATTTCTGGATGCTACTGGATGCTTCCAGATGCTTCTTCTGGAAACTTCTGGAAGCTTCTGCATGCTTCTGGAAACTTCTGGATACTTCCTTTAATTGTTAAAAAACTTCCGTGACGTTGACACGGACCAGACTTAAGGAAATAAAACAAACCAAAACAGTTGCACTTGTTTTGTCCGCTGCAAAATGGCACCTGTCAACGAAATTCTGCCTGTGTGCTGTCACCTGTCAGCTGATTGCTCATGTCATGGCATGCTATGACTCCAGACTCCTGAACTGTTTGCTGTGGTAGTATAGTTCGTTTCGTTTTTAAGACATGTAAAATCAGGAACACTCTTTAGCATTGTTCGATGTTGGTTGCAAATGTTTTGTCCAATACTGCGTATATATATATATATATATATATATATATATACATATATATATATATACATATATATATATATATATATATATATATATATATATATATATATATATATATATATATATATATATATATATATATATATATATATATATAACAAACTAAAGAATGTTTGTTTGTTGTTGGAGGAGCTTTAGTTGGCTCATCAGTGTTAATTATTTTTCTTTTAAAATAAAAAATTATAGTAAAGAAACAAAAAATGTTAGCCCGTATAAATTGTGAGGCTATTTTTTTGATAAAGTTTTTTTTACTTTTAATAAAGCATAGATGCGTCTAGTCCGCAAATCACTAAAGATGATGCTACAAGGGCGTAATCACAACAAAGAGCAATGTTTTCAGGGACAACATTGGTTCAGGGAGAGGTGATACCAAAACAAAATCAGCGTTTACTTCTAAAGCAGGTTGATAAGCATTAATAGCGGTATTTAATTCTAAATGATTGCCAGATTGCCCCTGAGCTACAAGACCTGCGTTTAGCAAACCTAAGCGAGTATTTACTGAAGCTAGCCATGCTTGATGAGCTGTGTTAAATTGCTGTTGAAGCAAATCTTTTTGACCAAATTTACTTTCTACTAAATTTAAAAATCTGCTTTGTAAGTTTATCACTGCCATTATTTATTTTTTTCGCGGAAAGTTTTCCTGGTCTTGCTTACAAGTACTTGTGTAACTTTTATTGGAACACAAAAGCATATATATATATATATATATATATATATATATATATATATATATATATATATATATATATATATATATATATATATATATATATATATATATATTGAGTATTTTTACAGAAGAGCCCCTAACAGAGGGCCAGCAAAAAAGTTCTATTTGGCAAATTCAAGCTTTTGCAAGAGCGGTCTACTACAAAAACGATGAAATTATTTTCTTTTTAACTTACGAGGGCTGCACTTGGGATAAAACAGCTATCTTACTCGCAGTGAGAAAGAACCAGAAATAAATGGTTCGCTTTCTTCAATCTATGGGTTACCGGTGGGACAGACATATGCGAGTAGCAGTTAATGATAGTGTACATAGTGATAATTCAAAACGGCTTGAATTAGCAGGCATAACTTATAAATACCAATGCATATCGGAGTTAATCGATGAAAGCAAATTCGCACTCGCTGACTAGTTAATTAGACTCAAATACCTGTTTGGATGCCGCGGGCCTTAAGTAAGATTTTCAGTTTTTTTTTCAGTTTAATTTTTCAGTTTACAATGTTAGTCGTGATACATGATAAATAAAAGATGAAAATTAATAAGGTTTACCAGGCTGTAAAAGGCAAAAAATATAACAGCTCTTAAAAAAATGGAAAAAAAGGAATCTTTGGTATAGCTTACTACGCATGGACGCATCAATGCGTTTAAATGCGTCAGAGTAAACAGATGTTGAGGATTATATCATTAACAATAAAAATGATTTTGCATTGCGAGTTATTCAAATTTAAAGATAGCTTTACTAATTCGGGCTCGCTCCTCAACAGATATTAATAGAATTTTTTAGTTAATTTCATCAGCTGTGTTTTCAGCGATTTTGTTTTTGAAAACTGCTTTCTAATGAATAGCAAAAGGCTTTTTTTTCCCATTTACTATTTTGGACACCTTGCTTTCGCTACCACAGCCGAGCTCGTGGAGGCCTCTTTTAAATAAAATTAGCTAAACTGCCTTACTTGATACTCGGCATTTATAGTATTGTTTATGAGCTTCACCAATCAATATTCGGAGTTGATATGTCAGATTTTTGCTTTGACTTTAAAGATTTTATTTCGCATATGTATTTTATTATTTCGTCGATTTTTTTTTGATTTAAATGTAAAAGATGGTGAATTTTTATATAATTTCTGTATCTCAAGCATACTTGGGTGTGTTGAGTATCAAATTAGAGTGAGTGAAGTCCTCCACCAGGTGTGCTTAAAATAGCAACCTCAGGAATATGCTTTTTACACAAATTTAATACAGAGCCGTTGAAGCGGCTATTAAATATATATGTGCCACGGTCGTTTAATTCGATTTGATAGTGTCACTTTCAACTAATATAATTTTTTCATTTGATGAAAAAACTTCCTTAAGACAGGGTTTTACTGTTTTCCAAAATAATCTATTATCAGTGATTTCAACTTTTTGTTGAAAGATTTTCTTAAAATAAATTTTTGGCTTTTCTTAATAGGCTAAACGCAAAAGTACCTTTGACAATTATATGAAATTTTAGATGCATATAATTTCTCCACTTTATAATGGTTCAAAAGTCATGACCTGGTCATAATGGCTTTATTTTATTCTTTGGTAAGGAGAGGAGCTTGATTTTTTCTTTCATACTTTTTTTTTTTTTTTGAGGCGCGTGTTCATTCAATACCATTAATAGGTAACTTATAAACGTATTTAAATCATTGCTTAGGAGGTTTTCTCCCTTTATTTCTTTAATTAGGTGACATCGAAATGTTTTATCATCAAACTATTTATAGTTTCGGTAAGTGATCTTTCTGGGTTGTTTTGGAAAATTACATTTCATTACCGTTAATATTAAGTTATGGAAATCAGATAATCTTATTTCTATTGTGGTGGAGTGGCAAAAAGTCTAGTTGTTTGTTTCTGTTATTAATATAATATCAACTTTGCCTCGAACTAATTCCTATAGTTGTTCAAACTAATTCCTAATGATGTTGATGTTTCCAATGATTATTGTAGTTGCATTGCGTTTTCTAATTTCATTCAGTTCGGTAAATTGGGACAAGTTCAAGTTTTGTGTTTTAAATTTTTGTTGCTTCGATTGCTTCATTCCATTTGACATATATGCTTGTTGTTTTTTTTCGAAGCATTTTGGGAAGTCGAGGCTAAGTAGTCAGTTGCCTTTTACAAGTCAATAGGACTGCTCAAGATTATTTTTATTTAGTAAAAGTTCGTAGAGTTTTTTTATCTTTTTATAGAGTGCATTAAATTGAACTTGTTTAAATTTAGTTTTTTTAGGATGTATGAAAATGTTTTCATTTCTTAAGATTTGAGAATTTTTAAGCGCTAAAACACAATCTTCTTCATTCCTTTAATGATGAACTTTTTGGCAGAACAAGCTCTTAAAGATATTAAAGAATTATTCCGTGAAAATTAATAGGCTTTGATCAATATTACGAAGGTTTAAAAAACCTGACTGCTGCTAAATCAGCCGCAGCGCCTCCAGCAAAAAAGAAATCTAAATTAGCTCTTCCTGTAAAAAGGCAAACAAAGTTAGATGATTTCTTTAAACTAAAAACACCATTAGCACAGACGTTCGTGCAAAAGAAATCTTTAAAAGCTCCTCTTCAGGTGCAAACAAAATTAGATGATTAGTTTACCAGTATCAACTCAGTCCGCCTCAAAATCAAAGCTTCCACCAAAATATGAGCTTTTGTTAAAACTAATTCTACCAAAAAACAAACCATCGAAATCTCTCGACCTGAATTTTACCAAAAAAATATGACCAATTAAAAACACATTGGAAAAATCTAACTATGGCAAATCTTTACCGTATTGCAACAAGCCTTGAACTTGTTAAAAGTTAAGCTGCTGAAGGCTGTTTACGCGAATGCAAGAAATGGCTTGCACTATGCGTCATGCTGGACCAGCTATTTATGTTTGCGGTGAGGTGTTCTGGGCGTATGACCCTCCGAGTCTTTCTCAAAAAATTCCAGGAAATTTGTTTTAGAGACTTTTAGTTCATATTAGGCACGCGTAGCTCTGTGACCGTGAGACTAAGTAGTTTGACCAAATCGTCTCTAAAGATGCCCGTAAAGCACAAGGTGACATTCCTGTTGAAAATAATATTTCCGAATCACTATCAGGCCGCCGGAAACGCCTACCCAAACCCACAGGCATGCCACCAAAAAGTGTATTCACGCTCAAAGATCTTTATTGAATCAGATGCAAGCTGCATTGTGACAAATAGTTTTGTTGAAAGCTTGTTTAAAACTTTATGGTAATCTGGTTGCAAACCAGGATGATTTACTTGACAAAGCTCAAGTTATTACGTTTACGGTTCCTCTTGGAGCAAAAGGAAGGGAAGTTGTTAGCCTCGCAGTCAGCTTTGAGCAGAGAGATGACCAAATGATTACCGAAGCTTTATGAACTTGAAGCCAAGTGGTTTTTGAAGAGCATTAGTCTCGAGGGTGAGCAGCTTACCAGCCTTTTGAATGGTTAAGTGTTTATTTAAAAAGCGTTGCTGAAGCTTTCAGAACATATTACCGCTGGCCTTAAGTAAGACTTTCTGTTTTTTTTTTCAGTTTAACTTTTCAGTTTACCATGTTAGTCGTGATACATAATAATATAAGTCGTAATACACTTACGTAGTTAATACAATTCAGCGTACAAACAATATAAAACTAGGTTTCCGAAAGTAGATCATAATGATCTTATCATCGAAACCTTAATAAGTAAAATTGTTTATTTATAACATAAATATATATATATATATATATATATATATATATATATATATATATATATATATATATATATATATATATATGTATGTATATGTATATATATAAATATATATATATATATATATAAATATGTATTTTTATATGTATATCTATATATATATATATAGTTATATATATATATATATATATATATATATATATATATATATATATATATATATATATATATATATATATATATATATATAGAGAGAGAGAGAGAGAGAGAGAGAGAGAGAGAGAGAGAGAGAGAGAGAGAGAGAGAGAGAGAGAGAGAGAGAGAGAGAGTATTTTAGAATTTTGTCCTTAGAGAAAATGAATTTTTTTAAATTTAGTTTTAAAATCAGGAAGAGTAATAGAAGGATCGAAATTTGGTAATACTATTTTGTTCCAAAGGTGGGGTACAAAATTGATTGAACTTTGTTCTACAAAAGAAGGTACTATATGTTTATAAACTTTGTTTATAAACATATAGTACCTTCATATAATCAAAAAAATATTTTGAATGTGAAAAGCGGTCCGCATAATTAACTACGCTGATTGCATGTTTCTGACGGTGATAAAGATGTTGTAATTTACTTTTCTCCGTACTTCCCTACTCAACGCCGTTAATGCAAGTTCTCAAACTTTTTTGCATTGCTTGTTCTCGGTGATAACAAATATTTTTTTTTCCG
The DNA here is from genome assembly GCF_038396675.1 of Hydra vulgaris. Lineage (NCBI taxonomy): Eukaryota > Metazoa > Cnidaria > Hydrozoa > Anthoathecata > Hydridae > Hydra > Hydra vulgaris. The sequence goes on along the minus strand of NC_088921.1, from coordinate 9,132,569 downwards.
GTTTGCAACATTTGTTTATAAACAATATGATATGTTAAGTTTTAAAAGATATGTTAAGTTTAAACAATATCTATATATACTGTTTAAAACTTAACATATCTTTTGCGATGGAGTATGAAAATATGTATATATATTTTCTACAAAAAAATAAAAAATATATATATTCAAATAAAATATATATATTAATCCATGATAATTTAAAGACCGGAATTTTCGTAAAATAGTTTTATGGCATTATAAAATAGGGATGGCTCACATCACAGTAATGTTTGAATTTTGCGCTTAGACTTTTAAATAAACCTTAAGAGGTTTAACTTTAAAAGTCTAACTAGTCGTATGTCAATTTGTGTGTTCTTCACACTCACATTAATAAAAACTTTCATATAAAATGGAAAAAACAGATTTTAAACTTGAAATAACTAATTTTTTTCAACCTTTAATATGTTTGCGGACATATGACTGGTTAGAAATTAAACATATAACTTAAAACTTGTTTGAAAAAGTTGTTTTCTCGGTTTAATGTTTTATCTTCATTGAGAGCAGCACTATTTTATACCAAAATATGGTCCATCAACTATAAAGCAAAATTTTATATCTAAACTTGAGTAATTTAAAAAAAATTTAACTTTATTTGATTTTAGACAAACTAAAGCGCTAGGAGAAAAAAAATAAATTTTTTCTAAAAATTATTCGGGTTAAAAAAATGCAGTGAAACATAACCTTTTTATTAAAACGCAAAATTCGTGTATTTTCCAGTACATGCATGAACCGCGTTGAGCAGGCGATGATTGCATAATTTATATAATTGTGTTTAAATGAATAATAGAGTTGGATTAAGTTTTTTTGTTTAGATAATTTCGGGCTTTGTATGAAATGCCAATATTTTTGGAATTCTTGGCGCTTGCATGATTAATATATTTTCTCCAAGTAATATTCTCATCAAGATAAACACCTAAAAATTTTATAACAGTAACTCTTTTTATTATAGTTTCATCAATTTAAAATTGAGGCATATCATTTGGTAAAAAACTTTTTTTTGCAGAAAAGTGAAAAATAATCCATTTTGTTTTGTTAATATTTAAAGTTAGTTTATTAACTTTAAACCAATTAGAAATGTGACTGAGTTCTTTGTTTGTAGTTGAAAAGACTTCATAAATACCAGTAAGTAAGGGATAAGCAAAGATTAGTATCATCAGCAAACATTATACTTTTCAATTTGGAAGCTTGGTTTAAATCGTTTACATAGATTAAAAACAGTGGTGGTCCGAGAATAGAACCTTGTGGATAACCACAGGTTATGCTCAGGGGTTCACTTTGCTAACCATCGTTACTATACACAAGCTGTTTTCGATTTGTTAAATAGCTTTCAAACTATTTTAAGATTCTATTGTTTAAACCATAATATCTAATTTTTTTGGATTAAGATGGGATGATCGACCGTATCAAAAGCTTTGATAGGTCGATCATCATATATAATAAAAACACCGTGTGTACAGTGAGATTTTTCAATAGATTCATAGATGTTATGTATAAATTGAAGAATGACTTGTTCAGTTGAACTCCCTTTTCTGAAACCACACTGATTGTTATGAAGTAAATTATTGTAATTATGTAATTATATACCCTGTTGAAGATAATTCTTTTTAAAATTTTGGAAAATATAAATTGAACAGAGATAAGACGATAATTAATCTGTGGCCTTCTTTATGGATAGGGGTAACCTTGGCGAGTTTGTAACTCTCAGGAAAAATACCTTGATGAATAGATGCTCTGAAAATTTTAAAAAGAATATTTTTTAATTGTTCGTATCAATCTATAACAACATTTCCGTTTATTTCATCTGCACCAGATGCTTTTTTTTTGTAAAGATTTGAAAGCTTTCTTAAACTCATCAAATGATAGTTCGGCCGATAATTCTTCAGAGCAGGTATCATTATCAATAGGTATCAAAAAATCATAAAATGAGGTTTGGGTTTTTGGTATTTTACTTGACAGAGTTTATCCAATTAATGATATGTATGTATGTATTTCGCCATAAAGAATTTTTTTACAAAAAGAATTTTTATACAGGATGCAAGAGATTGTCAAAATTGACATTATAAACACATTTTTGTTTGTGGGTAATAAAAACAAAAGAAATGTTGCACTAGTTAAATAAAAAAAAATTAATAAGGTTTTATTTATATAAAACGTTAAAACGTATTTAGATTTACGATATTGTAATTAACATTAATAATAAGTCTTTTATGAGTTATGTATGTATATATATATATATATATATATATATATATATATATATATATATATATATATATATATATATATATATATATATATATATATATATATATATATATAAATATTTATTTTTAGAACATTTTTATAAAAAAGGCAGATTATAATAGTAAATATAAATTTTTCTTAATTTTACATATAAAAGTTGTTTGAAATAAAGAGAATATGCAAATAAAGGGGGGTCGATCGCACCTGATTACCCTCCTCCCTCCTCCTCATATATATTTCAAATTTCATATAAAATTTATTGATGACGTTCAGAAAAAAGCATTTAATTCAGAAGTTTATTATAACGAAAAAAATAATTAACTTAGTAATAATATAATCTGCGTACATTTTGCCTCTAATAACTGTCTTTGGTAAACGAAATATCATCGTTGCAAATATCATCAAAGGCGTTTTAGTCAGAATTATCATTACCAATAGATTCAGGTGCAATACTAACCTTCTTTAGTGCCCGACTAAGTATGCCTATTAGTCTGACTTCTGCCTTGATTACTGCGCGTTTTGCATGCATTGGCATTCGTTTTAATTGATCCCCGAGCGCCTCTGCTACCTTACGGACGTTAATGCGTTTTTGCGATCTTAGCTGCAGAGAATCTTTAAAATATAAAATTAAAATCTACATCTTTACAAGAATAGAATCGATAAAAAAAAACAAAAACAACATTTATGCAATTATATAATTATTGAAATCACATTAACACAACAGTAAAACTTTTTTTGACAAAATAAATAAATTTAGCGGCAAAACACCTCGAAAAATGCCCCGAATTGTCCCCAAATTATTTGACTTTGAGCGCAACGTAAATATCAATATTTTGTAAAAAAAAAAATTTTTAATTTGATTATAATGGTCCGATTTCTTTTTTAGATTATTGTGTATTCTGCTTTTTTCGTATTTGTTGTTTAAAATAAAATAAAGTTTCGCAAAATTTAGTCAAAAAAACAAAACTTTATCGCGTATTTGCCCATAGTTATTTTTTTCCAAAATCTTTTTTTTTAACTTAAACAACATTTATGAAAAAACCGGAATACATAACAATCTAAAAAAAATTTGGGTCATTATCACATAAGAAATTTTGTTTTCAGAAAATATTGAGATTTACCTTGCGCTCAAAGCCGAGTAATTTGGAAACAATTTAGCGCATTTTCCGGGGTTTTTTGCTGCTTGAGCACAAGGTAAATGTCAATATTTTTAGAATTTTTTTTTTGTAATCGTATTTTTTTCATATTTGCTTAGGGTTTGTAATCCCGTGCTATATTTAAAATCCCGGGATTTTGGGATTACATTTACCTATTCCCGGGGTCCCGGGATTTTGAAATATCTGTTTTTGAAAGATTTTAACATATTATTTTACAAAAATTTTAAGGAAATTAATAAGACATTTAAAGTATGTTTAGAAAAAACTTACAAATTTCAAGGAAGTTCTTAGGTTTGTTAATATTATACATAGTTAATTATTAAATTATAAAGACGTTGTTTTTGTAGATGTAATATACGTATGCAATTATTTTTGATTATTCTTAAAATACGTTTTGAGGAAGCAGAGCACATCCAAAGTTTCATCCCCCAGACGACTTCTTATTTTTGTTGCAAAATGTCCGGCCGCAGAAAAAGCATGTTCTGATTCCACACTGGTAGGCTTAATAGTCATTAAAAAATCATACGCTCTTTGCAAAAAATCATCACGTGTTCCTCCATTTTCAAACAACACCATTTCCTTTTGAATTTTTATCGATAACGTCTCACATCGAGTTGGTATGCTGGGCAAATGTGCTTTTTTTATATCTTTATTTTTATATCTTTATTATCTTAAGTTCGTCTGTGATTCTTTTGGTTTTTTTAAGAGCAAAAGAAATAGATTCAGATGAAGAGTCAGAGGAATCAGAAACAATTTCGAGTAGTGCCTCATTTGAAACAGAAAGTTCAACTTCTGATTCAGACTTATTAGCTGTTAATGATGTAGCTGGATTTGTAGCGTCTAGTCTTTCAAGTAACTCAACTATTAATTTGCGACATTTTATTAAAGTCGGAACTGTTACTAGCTCTATTTCAGATTCGGACTGAATGTTGGTTCTACCATTGTGCAGATACTGAAGGATCCCACTTGCATCGGTACGCCTTTGTTGCATTCGAAGAACGAGAGATGAATGCAACTTTTGACTTATAACGTTGTTAGCATCTTTAAGTTTTTTTAACATAAAAGTTATGGCAACATCGGCTGTAAACAAATTAGCATCCCGACAGCAAAGGGCCTCAACTGTTGTTTTTACTGGAAGTAGCGCATTAATGATAGCAGATACAGTTTTAAGCTTAATATTAGGTAAAGCCAAAGATTCACCTTCCGGTAGACTTATATCTATTAATGCCTTTTGTATACAATTTTTTAATAAATAGACGCGTTGAAGCATTGACAAAAGACTATTCCATCTTGTCTTGCAGTCTTTAACTAGAGCTATTTGCTTCCCAAATTCAGCCGCAACATACTTCAGCAAGATATTGTTTTTTTTTGGTGATCGTCTAAACATTACTATTACTTTTCGTATCTTTTTGATCACTGGACCACAATTTACCTCAGTAACATCAAATTCGTTTCCTCGATGCCAATTATGACTAGCATCAAGATCAACAAGTTTATCGTTGTCAGAAAAATCATCATCCTCGCAAGAGTTACTCTCTGAAAAATCGTCTTCTATATCTGATTGTTCGTCTTCGTCGAATTGCTGATCTATTTCTCTTTCTATATCCTGCTTTTGATATAGTACTTCAATAACGGCCAGTTGCACACCATGGGCAAAACATAACTGTTGATTTACAGGTAATATTCTCCCAACTTTTTTCATCACACTAGCTCCGTCAGTCATAATACCAACAATATCTTTTCTCAAATCAAGTTCCTGTTGTGCAAGCTTTTGTTCTAATAGCTCAATACACTTATCTGCAGACATTGATCCCGTTATACGAATTAAGCCTAAGCTCCAGAACTGACAATTTCGTGCATGTAAATTAATATTCATGTAGCAACGGTTACGCCATGATGTCCATTCATCAAAAGATAAAGAAAATCTTTCTCCTACACCGAATTCAGGTTTTTTTTTGCTAGCTATTTCAGTAATAAAAAAACTCCTTATTTTTTGCTGTAATCTACAACCATTTTACGCACAGTGTTGACTGTTGTGGATAAACTTTTGAATCCTGTAGCTATAAGACCTGCACGTATATCACTAGAACGGCATATCACGTTGAACGAAATCCCATCAATGGCTGTTAATCGTGCAAGTGTAGCAGGAAGTGATTTTCCTTCTCGGAAAATAATTGGTTAACGTTTTTTTTTTTTTTATTGGTGGTTCATTTCGTGTGTTTACTGAAATAGTAGTTGGTGTGAGGTTAATTTTATGGACGGAAAGTAAGTGCTTATGGAGACCTTTCTTTGAACCACCTCCAATTTTTAAAATTTTTTTGCAGTCAGTAGACTTACACATTGCTGTTTGCCCTTTTTCTTCTCTTAAAAAATGTTTCCAAACAGCAGAATTACTTTTTTTGTCATATTCCATGTACGAAGCCATTATAATTTTAGAAAATTTACTGTTCAAAAAACCAGCAATTTTATTTTTTATTAAAACTTGTACTTTAAAATAGTCACAAACAGATAACGTCTATTCGAGATAAAAATTGTCAGAAACTTGAATAAATGCGACTAAGCACCAAAAATTTTTAAGAATGTAATTGCAATCCAATTTCAATTGTTATAACAACTTTAATCCAATTATTCAAAAACATAACTACAAGAATTTCGAAATTGTTAAGTTCGAATTTTAATGCAATCGAACAAAAAAAATAATTTAATTAAAAAATTTTCAATTGAAAACGATTTCAAAAATTATCCCGAGATTAAATGCTTAATCCCGGGATTGTTAAAAACCGGGGAATCCCGGGATCCCGGTATTCGCAACCCTATATTTGCTCCATATTTGGTTTCTTGTGTATTTTCGTTTTATAAAAAAATTTTTTTTGAACACCCTTGTCTGGTTTAAAAGCCGAAAAATTCAAGCATAATTTTAACTATCATTGCTAATTGTATATGTATAAATGTATTTCTAATTAGGAGTCGTTCATTAAGTACGTACGCTTTTATTTCAACCCTTCTTCCCCTGTCCCGCATTTTGATATACGCTTTTTTTTAGTACCCTCCACCTCAAAATAAGAACCTACGCTTTTAACGTACCTTCCTTTTTTTAGTTTAGTGTCTTCTTTTATAATTTTGATATACGCTTTTTTTTAGTACCCTCCACCTCAATAAAAGAACCTACGCTTTTAACGTACCTACCTTTTTTTTAGTTTAGTGTCTTCTTTCTTTTATAATTGACCCTTGATTTCGAAGACTTAAAAGAAGATTCCTTTTAAATCAAACCCACTAGCAATCTGATTTAGCTATTTTATACAAAACGAGAATTATTTGAGATTTTCTTTATATGAAAAAATTAGGTATATATAAAATAATTAGATTGGATTGCTTGTGGGTTTTATTTGATAAAGATTATTTTCTAAACTTATAAGTTTAATAGCTTTTGATCAAATTAAACGTGATGTAACTTTATATAATCTAAATGTGAGACGCAATTAAAATATATATAGATTTTTTTGACGTTATGTTGCGTCTTAGTTTACACTTATTAAAAGTGCACTGTTATAATTATAAGAGTCATGGTTTTTTTTTAACTTATATTTATAAGTTAAAAAAAACCATACTGGTATTTTTTTAAACTTTTAACAATATACGAAAAATTAGTTCTAATTTTTTTTTTATAACAAATTTGTCACGAAAACAGCGTTTCGATTCGCGTAGTTGCAATTAACTAATTGCAACTTTGCGATTGGAATTTTTTAACAAAAAAATATTTTTCTGAAACTTTTTTTAGTTACTTATGTCTTGACAAATATATTGTTGAATACCATAACTCATAAATGAATTACAGTATTTAGCAAATTTGTTGAATTAACAATATTGTTAATGCACTGCATACATTTGTCCAGACCACTGTAATAAAAAAGTATTTTTAAAAAACCAAACCCGCAAGCAATCTAATTCCTTATATATATACGATTTTCCCTGTAACCTATAGGCATGTATCCCCTATAACATTTTCAGGTTACATTACGTATTGTAACGTAAACGAGATTCGTTACGTTACGTGCAAAATGTCCGTTATTTTTACGTAACCGAGACGAAAGATTTAACGTAACGATACGTAAAATTGTAACGTAACAATACGTGCAAAATGTCCGTTATTTTTACGTAACTGAGACGTAAGATTTTACGTAATGATACGTAACATTGTAACGTAACGTTACGTGCAAAAATATAATTTTTACGTATCCGAGATGTAACGTATAACGTATTAATACGTAACATTTTGACCTAATAAGACGTGATCATGATCACCTGCGGCGGCTTTCAAATTGGCGATATTTAATTGTTATCTAGTATGCTAATAAAAAACTAATTATTGGCCTACATTAATGCTGCAATTTACTCTTAAAGCCTATTATAAAATAGACTAATAAGAGTACACCATCGTCCAGGGAGTAAGGAGTAGACTGCTACATGTCACACAATGTATATCACATATAAACTTAAAAAAAAAACCTAAGTACTAAATATATCCTCATCATGTTTGATAGTAACAAAAATCTGGTTTTGTGGTTTATCCTCCTCCGGCTAATTGCCATATAGAGGCCACATTACTAAGGACCGCAAAGACGAGTTCGGCTCCAAAAGGAGCGTCATAACCAGCTCTACGGACCAAGAGTAAAGTGATTTAAGGAAGAACGAAGATATGTTAGAGTGAAAAATAGAAGTAGTCGATTTAGAAAGATAGCATAGAGACAGCGGAGAGGATTGCACGCGGTGTTAAGATTGTGCAATTAAAATTAGTTCGCAAAAATATACGAAAAATACGAAAAAATACGAAACAATCGATTAAATAATTCGAAACAATCGATTTACTAATTCGAGAATTAATTTTTACTTACTACGTTACAGTAATTGTAACATAAAACTTACCGCAATATACTATTTATTATAACCTAAGTAACAAAAATCTTACCGTACTGTAATATATATATATATATATTATATATATATAAATATATATATATATATATATATATATATATATATATATATATATAAAATATATATATATATATAATATATATCTATATATATATAAATATATATATAATATATAAATATATAAATATATATATATATATATATATATATATATATATATATATATATATATATATATATATATATATATAAGCGTAAAGCTTTCGTCAAGATAAGACGCTCTTTTTCTTTTAAAAAAAAATGGCTAAAAGTTTAACAATCACGCAAGTGAAAGAGCTATTAGAAGCCTATGAAAATACTTTATTAAAAATCTTTGGAGAGAAAATTGACAAACTGGAAGGAAAAATAGATCAATTAAAAAATGAAAATATATCACTAAAAAATGAAATTGCTTTAATAAACAACGGGATGAATTTTCAAAACGAACTATACGAAAAAACCATAAAGGAAACGAACGAACTTAATGAAAAACTAAAAAATCATATCAAAGAAAATGAAAAAAAAATTTCAAGCGAACTTTTTATCGACAAAATTGCTGAATTAGAAGATCGTAGCAGGAGAAACAACTTGAGGTTCGAAGGTTTTGAAGAAAAAGACAACGAATCATGGGAAGAAAGCGAGTCGAAAGTAAAATGTTTTATTAAAGAAAAGTTAAATATAAAACATGACATACAAATAGAAAGAGCCCACAGAACTGGAAAACAAAAAGAATCGGGACAAAAAAAGCGACGAACAATAGTTGTAAAGTTCCTTAACTATAAAGATAAAGAAAAAATATTAGATCATTACAAGCGACTAAAGCTTTGGAATGAACGAATATATCTCAACGACGACTACAGCGAAAGAACGATTGAAAAAAGAAAAATACTCTTTGCAAAAGCCAAAGAATTAAGATCCTCAGGTAAGTATGCAAAAGTAGTCTATAACAAACTGATAACACGCAATTAATGATATCAATAACGAAAAGAAATTCTTTAAACCTGTGCACATGAAAAAATAATTATAAAAATGAATGACTTTCAATCGCTAACCTATAATTTTTACGAAAAATACATTATATCAGATGAAAACGCAGACCCAGATGTAAATTTTTTTAGTGATATGTACACTGACAGTTTATATCATTACCCCAGCACCATTAAAGAATTTCTTTTTAAAAATATAAATGATATAAACAGTGAAAAAATCAGAATCCTCCACATTAATATAAGGAGTTTAAGCAAAAATAATGAAAACTTTCGGCATTTTCTAGAAGAAACTGAAAACATTTTTAATATTATATGTGTTACGGAAACTTGGTGCTCTACTTACAAACTTGAAAATAATTCTAGTTTTCATCTTAAGAATTTTGAATTAGTCTCATTAGAAAGACAAACAAATAAACGCGGTGGAGGAGTTTTGATATACGTTAAAGAAAACTTTGCGTATAAAGTTAGAAGCGATTTGAGCGTTTCTGACGAAGATAAAGAGATCGCAACAATTGAATTAATTATTAACAAAGGAAAAAACATACTTATAAGCAGCTGCTATAGGCCACCTGACGGCGCGTGCGAAAATTTTAGCTCTTATTTGCAACATAATATAGTTCACGCTGGTAACAACGAAAGAAAAAAAAACTTTATAATTGGGGATTTTAATATGGACTGTTTTATTTATAACGACGACAAAAAAGTGAGAAGTTTCTATGATGAAATTTTTTTAGCAGGCGCAGTTCCCCTAATCAATCATCCAACTAGAGTAACTAAGAATTCTGCTACCCTCATTGACAATATTTTTACTACAGACATCTTTAATAACTCCATTCAAAAAGGTATCATAAAAACTGATTTATCGGACCACTTCCCTATTTTCCTAACCTTTAACACAACATTATCTAATAAAATTAAACAAAATAGAACTGTAAAAAAACGTATTTACAACGACAAAAAAATAAATGATTTTAAACATCAACTATCATTACTTCACTGGGGGCATATCAACTTTAATGAAGATGCAAGTAGTATTTATAATAAATTCTTCGAAACATTCTACTTAGTATATGACGCAAACTTTCCAGTATGTGAAAAATTAATAAGTCATAAAACCTTTAACAGTCCTTGGATTACAAAAGGCTTAAAAAAATTTTCAAAAATAAAGCAAAAGTTGTATATAAAATATTTAAAGACTAAATCTTCTGCAAATGAAAAAATATATAAAAATTATAAAAATTTATTTGAAAAAATTCGTAAAAATCTAAAAAAAAATTATTATTCTAATCTGATCAATAAATTTAAAAATAACTCAACGCGCACCTGGAAAATAATAAAAGAAATAACAGGAAAATCAAAAAATCACTTAAGTTCTTTACCACAAACTATAAAATTTGAAGACATAAATATAAGTGAACCGAACAAAATTGCATACATTTTTAACAAATTTTTTACTGAAATTGGAACCAATCTCTCTAAAAAAATTCCTACGACCGAGAGTTCGTTTGAAGACTACTTGTGTCCTATAAATAAATCTTATTATAACAATGAGTGTACTTCTGAATTATCCCAGGACGAGCTTGCTAGAGCCTTTAAATCTCTAAAAAGAAATAAAAGTATTGGTGCTGATGAAGTAAGTGGTAACATAGTCATAGATTGTTATGAAAGTCTGAAAGATATTCTTTATAAAGTATTTAATGCATCTATAAAACAAGGAGTTTTCCCGGACCAATTGAAAATTGCGAAAGTTATACCAATTTACAAACAAGGCGACAAAACAAATATTAACAGCTATCGCCCAATTTCGGTTCTATCAACTTTTTCAAAATTATTAGAAAGAATAATATATAATAGAATATTTAAATATTTTGACCAAAATAATATACTATATACCAAACAGTTTGGCTTTAAAAAAAATATTTCAACAGAGCACGCAATTATTCAATTTGTTAGGGAAATCTCAGAATCTTTCGAAAAAAAACAATATACCCTAGGAGTCTTTGTTGATCTTTCGAAGGCTTTCGATACCGTTGACCATAAAATATTGCTTAAAAAGCTCGAATATTATGGAATTAATAACAATATGCTAAAATGGTTTCATAGTTACTTATCAAATAGAAAGCAATTTGTTACCTATAATGATGGCCTTCAAAGTGAATATATTAAAATAACCTGTGGTGTTCCACAAGGTTCTATTCTAGGTCCTCTTATGTTTTTAATTTATGTCAATGATTTAAGTAAAGCAGCTAATCTTCGAAGTATTATGTTTGCAGATGATACGAATTTGTTCTTATCAAATAGTAATATTAATGAGCTGTTTTCTGATATGAATAAAGAACTTAAATGTGTATCTGAGTGGTTTAAATGTAACAAATTAACCTTAAACCTTGATAAAACAAAATACATTCTGTTTCACCCTATATCTAAAAAACGTTTTTTACCAACAACCATGCCAAAAATTCTTATTGATGAACTTGAAATAAAAAGGGAAACTTTTACTAGTTTTCTTGGCATTTATCTTGATGAGAATGTTACATGGAAACCGCATATTGACTACATTTGCACTAAAGTTTCTAAAAATATAGGAGTCCTCTATAAGTCAAGAAATTATTTAAACAAAACCATTTTAATTCAACTCTATTACTCATTTATACATAGTTATATTAACTATGCAAATATTGCTTGGGGAAGTACAAGCAAAAGTAAGTTGCGTACTCTCTGTCATCGTCAGAAACATGCAATACGCTTAGTTTGTTTTGAAAATCGACTTACGCATTCAAGGTTTTTATTTAAAAATATAAAAGTACTTAATATTTATGAAGTGAATGTATATAAAATATTATGTTTTATGTTTCAATGTAAAATCAATCCGTCATTACACATTTTTAAAGATTTTATTACTTTGAAGACAAAAAATAAGTATACACTACGAAATGATAACTCACTCTATGAACCCTTTTGTCGAACAAAATTCAATCAGTTCTGTATAGCTTATCGTGCACCAAATCTCTGGAACAAAATCATTTTACCTAATTTTGATTTATCAATTACCTTCCCAGTCTTTAAAAAGAAATTAAAAGAATTCATTCTTTTTAATGACAATATTTTGAAATACTTTTAAAAATAAGTAATTTATATAAATACGCTCTTTGTTTTTGTATTTTGTCATTTTTATTTGTTTATATTTATTAATAGTTTAAGTTATATTTTATTATAACGATTTATGGTTCTGGCGACAAGATCATTAGATCTTCTATCAGATACCAAGTTTTTATTTAAACTTTTTTATTTTGTTATTTTATTTTTTAATCTTATTGATGTGGTGATTATATTTTTTTTTTTTTTTTTTTTTTTTTTTTTTTTTTTTTTTTTTTTTGCTCGTTTACATTTGTCGTATTTTACAAACAAACAAACAAGGCATCTGAAAGAAGATCATAATGATCTTATCATCAGAACCTTTTACAGCTTTAGAAGTTTTACAGCATAACAAAAATTAATAAAAAAATTTCAATAAACAGTGTAAATAAATCTGACGATGCTATATAAATAAAATAAAATTTCGTGTAAATAAACCTGACGTTACTATATATAGAATCTATATCATTTATATATGAGATAAAAACAAAAATTAAAACGTTTCATAAAGCGTATTTTACAATAAAATAAAAGTTCTAAACAAAGATTACAAAGTATCAATTAGAAGTACTTGACTACGTCATCAATAGATAAAATAAAATTTTTCAGTTTATATTTGAAAGTGGGATAAGTGTGAAATATATCAAAATTTGACAAAACAATCTTATTCCAAAGATACGGTGCGCGATAAGCAATACAAAACTTATTAAACTTGGTTCGACAAAAAGGTTCATATAGGAGAAAATTATTTCTAAGTGTATATTTATTTATTGGTTTTTCACAAAAGAGATCTTTAAAGACAGATAAAGATAAGTCATTTTTCCACAAATACATAAAGCATAAGACATTAAACACATTAAGCTCATATATATTGAGAATTTTCATTTCAATAAAAAAAGGTTTGGAATGAGTGTATCGATCCGCAAAATTAATTAAACGGATCGCATGCTTCTGACGGCGGTAAAGACATTGTAACTTACTTTTTTCTGTGCTTCCCCATACAATATTTGCATAATTTAAATAACTATGTATAAATGAGTAGTAGAGTTGGGTTAAACTTTTTTTACTTAAATATGTTCTGGATTTATATAAAATTCCAATGCTTTTGGAAATTTTTGTGCTAATATAGTCAATATGTGCTTTCCATGTGATGTTTTCATCAAGAAAAACACCCAAAAACTTTGTGACATAGTGTCTTTTTATCTCAGTATCATCAATAATAATTTTGGGCAAATTTAGGGGTAAGTAGGCTTTTTTTGAGACAGGATGGAACAGAATCCATTTTGTTTTGTTACTGTTTAGAGTTAGTTTATTGCATTTGAACCACTTGGATATATTTTTAAGTTGCTCGTTCATGCTAGAGAAGAGTTTGTAAATATCATTATTGGAAAGAAATAAGTTGGTATCATCAGCAAACATGATACTCACTAAATTTGAGGCTTTATTTAGGTCGTTTATATAAATCAAGAACAACAGCGGTCCCAAAATAGAGCCTTGGGGAACGCCACATGAAATATTTAGAAACTCATTAGAATAATTATTATTACTAAAAACAAACTGTTTACGGTTTGATAAATAACTTCTGAACCATTTTATGACTTTGTAATTTATTCCATAGTATTTCAGTTTTTGTATCAAAATTTGATGATCGACAGTATCGAATGCTTTCGATAGATCGATGAAAACACCTAAAGTATATTTAGATTTTTCAAAAGAATTTGAAATTTCACGTACAAATTGGATAATTGCATGTTCCGTAGAATTGTTTATTTTAAAACCAAATTGGTTGACGTATAACAAATTATTAGAAAGAAAATAGTTGTATAGTCTATTGTACATAATGCGTTCTAGTATTTTTGAAAATGTGCAGAGGACGGAAATAGGACGATAGTTACTGATATTCATTTGATAGTTACTGATATTCATATTCTCTATTATAATTTATTAAAAGTATAAAAATTCCAATATTTGTAAACGTAAAACGTATGTATGTGTGTATATAAATGTATGTGTGTAAGTGTGTGTATTTATGTATGTGTTTACATACAAACAATAAAAAAAATAATAATAATAAAAAATAAAAAATTAATCACACCTGAACACATTGGTCAAAACAGCAATTTCTTAGTATCTACGCTTTATTGATTGTCAAGAACTTGAAACGATTTAAAAGAAGAAGAAGAAGAAGAAGAAGAAGAAGAAGAAGAAGAAGAAGAAGAAGAAGAAGAAGAAGAAGAAGAAGAAGAAGAAGAAGAAGAAGAAGAAAAAAAGAAAGAAAAAAAAAAAATGAAGTGCTATTTTATTAAAAATGAAAAACGAACATTACGATGAAAGAAAAAAAGATTAATAAATTTCTTAAAAAACTGAAGATATGGATGTGTAACAACTAAAAATAATTGTGACTTTGTACAAAATTATAATCGGATATAAAAACTCGAAAAACAAATTTCTAGCTAAAGACACACAAGTTCTGAAAGTAAACATTTTCACCACAAACAAGTTATAAAGATAAAAATGTAAGCTAATGTAAACTTTATTATGGAAATATAATAAATAAAAACTAAAAAAAAAAAAAAAAAAAAAAAAAAAAAAAAAAAAAAAAAAAAATATATATATATATATATATATATATATATATATATATATATATATATATATACAATCAGGGTTGCTACTGGTCATGGAAATCATGGATATACCACGGAATTTTATTTGGTCATGGTTTAGGAACTTTTTAAAATAATCTTCATTTTATTCTACTTGTGATATTTTTAAGATATTTGTGAAAAGAATTCGCATTTTGAAAAAAATTCTTCTTTTTTGGATTGGTTAGAACAGGCAACCAGACTTAAATCTGATCTTCCTTTTGTAACAGCTTGAGGCTTGCAGTGGCTTAAGGATTTTAACCCCTAAAAAAATCAGCAATTAACTTTTTCTCTCAGATCGTATTGGCTTTGGTATTTGATATTTATTCACTTTGGGATTTGTTATACATACTCATATAAGACTTTGTATTGTAATTGATTTTAAAATTTCTTAAAGATTTGTATTTGCATTTGATTTCAATGTATTTGTTACAGTGTTTTTCCCAAAAAAAATAAAAAACCCACCGTAAACGAGGTGAAAACCACCGTAAACGAGATTGACCGGTGTTAAATAAGTTGAAATTTAGTTTTTCAAGGACATTTAATAAAGACTTGTTTTCATTCCTCTATTTAGCATACCATTTCATCAAAATTGTATTAAAAATAAATCTATGTATTTTTTTTTTAATTTAAAAATGCCAATTAGATATATTTGTATTATTGAATTATTATTTGGAAATCTGAAATTAAAGTATTTGTATTTGACTCCAACCCTGTCTGCAATTATTATTTTGGTGTTAATTGTTGATATCTTCATTCCCAGATTTTCAATTTTGAAATCTGCAAATCAAGTCATTGTCATATTATTGCAAAATTTTCAAAATGGCGACTTTTTTTACAACTCTTCATTAAATTTTCTACCTCTAAAATAGGGAAAGTTATTTTTTTCGTTATTGTTGTTGTTATGCTTGCTATTTCGTTATGCGTCGTGTATTAATAAAAAATGATATATTGCAATGCTAACTTTATTGATTTCTCTATCTAGTTCTAACCAGGTTTAGATTTTTTATCTATCGGTTAAAATTCTTGATCTACTTTTTTAACTTGGATTAAATTCGTAGTTGTTACTAAAGAGTTAACATCTTAACTCTTTAGTAACAAGTACGAGTCGTCAAAAATCCAAAATCCCTTTCAACCTCGCCCCCCCCCTTCCCCTCTCCCCTAAAGCATGACGAAGTCTATGGAAGACCCCTAAGGTGAAAATACGTTGTTTAGTTGTTTTTATTTCTTATCAAAAATAACTGTAAGAACAAATTTTCTGGTAATTATTCATATCTTACGTCATATCTTACCTCGAGTTTGTAAAAGAATGATAATCTTATGTTTCAATTGGAAATTGTAATCATTTAACTTAACTTTTTATTAGTTAATAAATCCTTATTAGTTATTATATTTTATGTCGGATTTACTATTAGTTCATAAACCCGACATATTATGTCGGATTTATTATTTCATAAATTCGACATATTATGTCGGATTTATTAATGACTTGTTAAAATTTTGTTATTAAAAAAGTAATAGAAATGAGATAATAAAAAATAAAATTTTGACATTGTTTTTTTTATTGTAGCTACGTCATCGTCTATTTTAAAAAGAAGAATCTCTCACAAAGAGTAATTTAAATCGCAATTCAACGAAGTGTTAGTATGTGACTATATGCAACTTGTAAAGGTTAAAAATTTAAACCTAAAATTATTAGTAAAAATAAGAAGACAAAAGTGCAAAATAAAAATGTATGTAAATAATGTTAACAGTTATTTATATAAAGTTTAAGTTTTCACAAAAGTTTTTTTCTCAAGATGGTATATTGCAAACTTAAAATGTTTTAACGATGGAGATGAAATTCCGGAAAAAAAGCAGAGTGAAATAAAGAGGTTTGTTCCAAAAAGTTCATAAACCTTATTCGCGATAGACGCAATCCAGCTAAATCAGGAAGATCAGTTGCAAAATAATTTAAAACCAACTCAAAATCCATCAGAAATTTGATTAAAACAAACTTAATGATGAAAGCTAATAACAAAATAGTTATCTCTGGGCTGACGACACGGGTTTCGAAGCGGAGGGGCACAATCGTCTTTTTCTTTATAAAAAAAAAATGAGGTGGATGGATCGGTGTCGTCGGCTCTGTTATCTGCTGGTCTGACAATCAGAAATAAGCTTAAGGGTTTTAAGAGATGAAAATTGATAAAGAAACGGCACCACCGACAACTTTTTCCAATGAAAAGTTATTCCTGCTTAAGCGCCCTGTTAAGTGACAAATTGATTGAGTTTTTAGAGTTAGTTTGAAAGAGATCCCACATTATGTAAGAGCTTTTCCGAAATGCATAAGGGGTTATGTTTTTCGGTGCATTTTCCAAGGACAAAAAACTCGCACTAAACTTTTTAATTTATATAATAATTTATTGATAAAGAAGTTGATTCTTTGCAAGGTCATCGTAGATAGCGGTCGTGTTTTTTAAACCGTTGAAAAAAAAAAGGGAAATAAAGAAAAATGTAGAAGTTTTTGTGTTTGCATTTTCGTTTTGTAGTTTTTGCTTTCATTTTGTAGTTTTTGTGTTTTGCTTTTTCCTTATTTAATATTATTTGTGCTGTTGTTACTAATTATTTTTATTGTTTTTCGCTGTTTTTCAATTTTACTAATTTTTCTACACCTTTTTTTTTTCGCACAAGTAACAAAATATTGTTTTTATTATTAATCTAATTTTGTAGAAGTTTTTGTGTTTGCATTTTCATTTTGTAGTTTTTGTTTTTGCCTTTTCGTATGCGTAAAGTTTGTTTTTATTTGTGCTGTTTTGCTAATTGCTTTTATTTTTCTTTGTTTTTGTTATTAACTGAGTGTTTTCATATTTTTTGTCTTATTATTTAATTTATTATAGATTTATCGTTATTATTATTATCTTTAAATCAATTTAATTTACAAATGCTTTTTTTTTTGTTTTTTGTTTGTTTGTTTAATTTATTTAGGTGTCACTCCAATAACTAGTTTTCAACTATATGAGTGACACCTTACCTGGTTTTGTAAAATTATAAAAACCTTGAATTTTTTTAAAATTTGGTTGAATAAATAGATTAAAAAGAAGTTAAATTTAACTTGGAGATTTTTATGGCAAAAGTAAAACCTCTAACGATTAGAATGTTTGGCGTTTATTTACTTTCCAACAGGATTTAGCCTCCAAAAAAATGCAAAAACCGTTGAAAAGAAAAATTTCCCTTGATTCATTCCTGTGTCAGAATGGCCTGCCAACAGTCCGGATTCGAACCTAATGGTTTTTTTAAATTTAAAGGAGGAAAAAAAAAGGTTATTCTTTTATGTTAATTTTTTGTAATTTTTTTTATACAATCATATTTACAATATGATTGTATAAAAAACTTTTTCGTGATTTTAGAGCTTCACAACTTAATTTTGCCCCAGGGTTCCGAGCCAGCTTTAAGCGGCCCTGTATGAAAATCAAAAGCATCGAGTAAACAAAAAAATTAATGAAGTACATAACCGATCGTTTAACTACTTATAATTGTTTTCCCTTATTATTTTATGTAGTTATTAAGGTGCTTTTATAAGTCCGTACAGCCTTATTACAGATCACCGGAAAAAGCCAAAACATTGCTAATATGCGATTAATTCGATAAAACTTTATAAGAGTAAACAAAAAATAAGTAATAGTTATAATTAGAGATGTTATACTTCCTAAAATAGCCATTCGCTATGTACACTGCCGCCGGCAAATAATAAAATTATCTAAGCAAGTTCTGTAAGGATACTGTTTCGCATTTGTTGAGGAACACTTGTAAGAGTTTGCTGTCCAATTTAAGCGAACGATTTGATTTAAAAACTAATATCATTTGCAATTAGAGTTAATCTTTCTCATATCTTCATATGTACGCATTTTTTCCTAGAAATTAATTTGATCGTTTTCATTTACATTCCTTTTTCTTTCGAAGTAGAGCTGAATCATCTAGTAATCTGAATCATAATAATTCATTAATGTTTTATGTTAGTACTGGGCCAACGACAAAGGACAACGAAAAAGGAGAGGGGGGGGGGCGGTACAATCGTCAATTCTTAAAAAAAGTCTTTTATATCTAAATTTTTTTTAAAAAAAAGATAAAAAATAAAATAATCCTTTAGAAAAAAAGTGTGCTGGGTAAGGCCCAGAGCCCCCCTCTCCTCCGGTGTCGTCGGCCCTGTAGTATACCCACGATACACACTTCAATTAACCAGGTTGGAACCCTCAACATAGGAAAGTGTCATCAAATATTCGGCAGCTTCACCAGAGCGTCTGGCCGATTATTATGTATTTTGGCAAAACCACTATTTTCACTTTAGACGATTTAGTCGATGTTGATAACAACACTATATAAAACGTGATTTGACATGTTTAGCTATAAACTTACGTATACGCAATTCATACGCAATTGCGTATGCAATATTTATTATACTGGTATAAATATTGCGTGAAGCAGGAAAAGCCGCACCCGAATGTTTCTTTGGGATGACCCACATGTTTGAAATGCAACCAAAAGTTAGTAATGCACCATTGCCTCGAACGTATAATACAAGTTATAAACATTCTGTTAACGCAAATAAAAAAAAGAAGGGGTGTTGAATGAGTGTTATATGAATGATGCGAATGTAAGTTTATTGTTATTGATGTTTAGCCATGCATATTTATGTTGCATGCATGATGTTTAGCCATGCATATTATTGTTTAGCCATGCATATTTATAATATCTTAAATATAATATTTTAATTAATTTTCAAATAAAAATATTATTTAACATTTTCATTTGTCTCAAACAGCTTTAAATTTATAATAGAATTTTTTTTTTTTTATAACCTTTATCCGACCTGATATCTCTCAAATTTTGGCTTTCAGAATAATAAAAAACTTTTAAATAGTTTTTATTATCTTAGTAACTTGATCAAAATATATCATGTTGAAATTAACAAAAATATAGTTTTTTTATGTAACCTTAAACAGATAAAGAAGAAATACATAAACATATCATTTTCAAATTTAAATAAATAAATGATAAATAAAAATAAAAAAATGTTAGCTTTATCAATTCCAAACTTATCTAAACATTTTTCAATAATCTATTTAGTGTGGTCCGCAGTTTGTTTTCCTTTTGTATCAATGATAATCCTTTTGTATCAATTTCCTTTTGTATCAATTGACAACAATAATTTGATTGTCTTTAGAGTATAGGGCATTAATACCAAGGTATTGACGTATATATCTTGTTGTCCAATTAACCTTTAAATAGATCAATAGTTTTGATATTACATTTTTATTTTCTTTGCAATGTTTTATGGCAAGGTTGCAAATTTAAATTCTCATATTATCTCTGTTAAGTGTAAATCCGAACTGTAAAACCACTTTTCCACAAAATTTATGTATGGATTCACGATCAAATGCCTGGAAAAAAACATTTCAGAATAAATTGACAAACAATTTTGATAAGACTTTTTTTTTTTATTATTTAAGATTAATTGCGACAAATAAATTTTAAAAACGTTTTACAAAATTAAACCAAATAGCAAAGTACAAAAAAAAAAAAAGTAAAACAAAAAGTCTTGGAAAATGAATAGAGAAAATGTAATTTTAGTAAATCTTAACCTGAATGCTATAGACGGTGTTTGTAATAAACACGCTGCAAATTTTGGAATAATTTATATGCCGCAGAGCTAGCCATATGCAGCGCAATTCAGTACATTCAAGCTTTCACTGGTTTAAAGTTACGTAGCTGTTGGCTAAACAATTTTAAACTAATAAACTTGTAGAAGCTAATAACGGTTCGTTAGTAAAGGTTTATATTCTAATATAAAATTTTCAATTCCCAAAGTCCCGGACTCCCAAAAATTATTAGGAAAGGCAGAACTTCAAACTCCAGGTAAAAACAGGGACTCCTGGACTTTGGACTCCCACTTTGTATCCCTGCATATAGCTGAATTAAAAAGACCTGGTATCTTCTTTTACCAGCATAGATAGTTCAGTACAATTAACAATATCTTTTTCAAAAAAAAATTTTACTGTTCTTGAGTCAATATTTTATCACGTCATAAAACCTATTCAATTGATGCGTTCTGTTTGTAACTTTAACTTAGCTGTTCTCCTGTAACAGCATAGGTGTTTGGCATAGGTGTACTTCTTTTAGCATTTTAACTTATCTGCTGTATTTTTCCTAATTCTGTACAATTTAGAAGATTATCGTCAACTTTATGATTCTTTTATTTCTTATATACTAAGTGACAGGTCTCTGTATACTTTAACAGGAAGAATGTTTCCTCCTGTTGCAAGTTTTATACTTGTACTATCACCAATAATAGATATTTTTTTAGCTTACAAGAAACAACTCTGTCAGAAGTATTTTGAATTAATGATGTAAATAAGACATAGGAGTTTCAGCAGTTGTTTTTTTGTTGCAAGGTTAACAAATGCCGTTGCCAACATTTTGACAGCATTCTAAGCAGGATGAATTTCTTTTTTTAAATGCAATTATCTCAGATTATCATCTATAATCATCAGATAGGTAAATTTAGAAAGATTAAGTGAAAAACTGATTTTAGTTGTTTTAGTACTGCTTTTAGTACTTTTTTAACCTTAGCTCAAACAGCTCAATAGCAACTGTCACCTTTTTTAATTGTTTCTAACCTGATGACAGTCATTTATTCAGAAAGTCTCCAAATCTTTACAGACTGCTTTATCTTGCTGTTTCAAAATATAAGTTAGTCTTGCAGCTTCAGCAAATTCCAGCCAGATAAAATTTTAGACTTGAGGTTCAAACTGAGTTCACATAGTCTTTGATCAGATAAATCAATAAACTAATTTTCCTCAAAAATAGATATTTTTTTGCCTTAATTAACATAACCAAAACAGATCTGACTCTGAATGAAATCTTTTCTGAATGAAATCTTACTTTTTGCTGACTCATTTTGAACCAAAATGTTTTTGTTTAGTATTTTCTGTGAAAAAAGTGCTAAGAAAAAGTGTTTGTGCCACTCTGCAAGTACAAAATTTAAAAGTTTTCAATACACAATGCATTATCATTGTAAAACTCTTTGTAAAAAGATGGTTGGAAAGGGGAAGAATCTTTTTCATAAATGGTGTTTCCTAAACTAATGCTGAGTACAGCACTGATAGCATTTATATAAATGATTAACACATGCAAGCCTTATACAAATTTTTGATGTATTTCACTTGTTATGCTAAAGTTTGTCACAAAGTTTCTAATATAACCAAATGCTTTATACAATCGAACAGAAATAATTTTATCAAATGTGATATTTAGAATGTAATTATGTAAAATTAGAGAATAATTAGGAAGTAAATCTGTTTCTCCGAAAAAATCAAGTTGGCTGCAAGGTTTCATGAGAAAAAACAATGTAGTGATTTTTCTTGCAAAATTTTTATCTAAGATGGCAAAACAAAAAGCCAAAATATGTATATAAATGTATATATATTTTCATTCACCTTTACAAAAAAATATAAAGCTTAAAATGAAGGAGCTTGGAAAGGTATAATCATTGATACTTGATTACATCTAGGAGAATTCTTTTCTTGTTTGTATTTCTTTTTATTTTTCCTAATCGAAAATGTACATATAAATACAGAAAAATGTAAAGTATATTGAAATCTACACATTTTAGCTGTCTAGCCCCATATAACACAGGTCTGTATAAGTCAATTCTACCATTTCTATACTTATTTCTTACTTTAATATTTTTTAGTAAGCATTAAAAAAACTATGCGTATTGTCTACCTTTTAAAGTTATGAATAAAAAAATAATTTATAATATAGTTAAATTTTAAATATTTTATACTCTTCTGTAGTTGTTTCACAAACCACTATTTATTAGTGGTTCAGATATAAGTATACGAAGCAGTTATTCTAAATAATATTTAAAATACCTGCTTGATATGTTTTGATTAATTAAAATTGGTATTAAAAATTTTAAAATCAGACTTGAACATATGTGAAATAATGAATTTGACATGACCTTTCACACCTACCATATCTATACTTATTCTTTATATAGTCTTTTTATATAGCCTTTTTATTTCAATAACTTTTAGTAAGTGGTTGAAAATAAAAATCAGTCAAATCTTTGTTTTGAGTAAACAATTCTTGTTCAACACTATATAACTTCTTATTGTAAAATTGTAGACCTCTATAAAAAGCGGGTATGAACTTAATTTTTTTCTTTATTAAGTTTCTGTTAAGTTTTTATTAAATTTTTTTCCAGACCATGCCGAGCTTAATAGGACCTTCGCTCCATTATTTAACTTTAGAAGAAAAAAAGTTTGAATGTAAAAACCTTAACCTATAAGAAAAAAAGTTTTCTCTTTAATGTGTGTTAAACGTGCAAACTTAGTTACCTAAGCACATTAATAACATAAACATCTCTATTGTGACATATGCACACAAAATTTCTACTGCTCAACATAGTTACAGCGAATTAATAAAACTTCAATCGAAATCATCTATAAAAATCTTATCTTTGAGAAACTTAGGTTTTAAATGAAATGAAATTAATGAAAATTTATTTTTGTTTAATACAATTTCTTCTTTTACTGTTTTAAACTTTTTTTTTAAGCTTTTTTTTTTAAGCTTTTTTTTTTTTTTATGCAGAATTTAAAATTTAAAATTCAATTTTTATTAAATTTTGTGTTGAACAATATTGAATTTAATCTAGGTGAAAGTACTTTAGTAGTAAAGTCTAGTTTGTCAACTATTTATACCACAATGAATAATGGCAAAACACTAAACGCTGTTGTATCCAATATGCTTAAGAAAAGAATTTCATCTCAATCCTGCTACGTTTGTCTTGCAAATTCTCAGGAGATTAATTTGAAACTGTTTGGAAAACAAACAAAAATTTAAGCAAGCAAGTTTTGAAACTCGGAATTTGCAGTCTTTATTTATGGATGCGCTGCATCCATAATAAAGACTGCAAATTCCGAGTTGATTTTTAATACTGTTTGTAAACTCTTAGCAGTAAAGCAAGGAAGAAATATTCACGAAAGAGTAAAGAACTTATCCAAAAAAAAAAATTCTAGCATTTATTCAAAATACTATTGCAAATAAGGGTTTATTTTGTCAGGAAAGAAAGTGGCACAACCAATACTGAAAATGTTGCTCACAAATTTTTTAATAATCCGATTGTGGCAAAGGGGAATTTTAAACTAGGATATCAGAATGATTAAGTTGTTTCGAGATTTACTTATTGATATGAATAGCACAACTTGAAGACCAGATATAAATGAACTATTCTAGGGAATATAAAAAAAAGACCTTTATTTATGTTGAATAATATAAAGAATTATATTATTTAACATAAATTCTCAATAGGCGTATAACAATTTAAATAAATTTTAAAAGAATGCTTTTAGTCCGCACTAAGATTTTTGGACTTTTCCCTATAAAATCTAACTGCTTATCTTGCAGCCAGATATTTTACAGAAGTATCTTGATTGTTTAAATTAATAACCAATTGAAAGTAGTTTCTTGATTAAGCACCCTAACAACAATAACTACTCTTTGATGTTTATAGAGATTTTAAGGTTCTCTACTGTTTGTTTGTTATAGTATATTATATTTTTATAAATGTTTTGTATTTAACATCAATAGAACTGTAAAAATGTTTTATTTTATATTATGCTTATTATTTGTATTATAAAAACGTTTATTGTTTATAAATGTTTATTAATTATATTATAAAAATGTTTTATTTTATTTTAGAAAATTGTAAAAGATTTAAAAATAAACAAATGTGCAAGCGTTTGCACTTGAGCGCTTGCATTGTACTTCGGAAGTGCAGTGACAAGTGCAGCAGATTAGTGTACCTTAGTGGACTTTGGCCACTAAGGCACACTAATCTTCTGCGCTTCTCACTAGTTTTTAAAACTATTAAATAAACAAACAACTGAATAATTTTATAAAACAGCAAATAAATGCTATAGTCAATATTAAGGAGATATTGCTGCAATCCAATTTTTAAATTAAAGTAAATCTTTATAAAAATAAATCTATAATATGTATATAAAAACATTTGTATAAAAATATCTGTGGAATCAAAAATATTTTATCTTGTTTTTTAAAAAATTGAAAAAGATAAGAAAAAAAAAAACTTTAGAAGGAATAGGATTTGAACCACAGCATTTCACGTCAGAACGCTGTGAGCTAACCACTTCAGTCTCTATAGTGTATTGTTCGATAAATGTTTTAACACTATTTAATAAACAAATGACTTTATAAAATGGCAAATAAATGCTATAATTCGAAATTAAGATGTTGCTGCAATGCAATTAATTAATATATATATATATATATATATATATATATATATATATATATATATATATATATATATATATATATATATATATATATATATATATATATATACATACATACATACATACATATAAGCATGTATTTCTTTTTTTTAGAAACATCAAAATGGCACAAAATAATGCATATGCTAAGAAATATGAAAACATTCTTTATAGCCAAGTGTTCATGTGTAGTTTTAGTGATTGGGTTGGAGTAAGTTGGAAAACTCTTGGGCGTATGTTAAATATTGAAGAACATTATTTAAGTATGATTGATGAAGATAATCCTAAAACTGGCGCAAAGGCGTATTCAATGTTAACTACGTGGATGCAAATGAGTGATAATCCAACATTTGAGGAGTTAAAGACAGCTTTAAGAAACATGAAGAGAATAGATTTAATAAGAAAAATTGACAAATTTACAAGTAATTATTTTTCAACAAATAATAATAAACTAATTGATATTTGTTTTGTGTGTGCAAAATTTTTACATTTTTTACAGTAAAAACTCTTATTCAATGATAAGGATGCTGTTGAAGACTATTTAATTCCATGCTATGTTCTTTGACAGTCGGATTGCAAAATGTATTCCAATAAATCTAAACTAAGTTGGTTACAATATTATGGACTTAAGAGCATTATCTAAACTTCTTGAAAACTTTTCTAATATCTCAACAGTGTTATACTAGTGTTTTGTAAATTATTAAAATGTGATGTGTTCTAAAATACTCTGAAGTATAGTTTTACAGTGATAACTGTTTCAAACTTAATAAAATATAAAAAACTATAAAACTCAAAAAACCATTGTCATCACTAAGTTCTCTAAACCTATCATTCACTAATATTTGTGGTCTTTGAAGTAACTTTTCTTTGCAAAACCTCTTGCGAAGTTCAGACTAATTTTAATCAGCTGTTTCAGCTTTGAAGTAACTTTTCTTTGCAATATCTCTTGCAAAGTTCAGACTAATTTTAATCAGCTGTTTCATCTTGTGAACTTATTGTTGATGGTTATTTTCCTTTAATTTGTAAAGACTTTAATAGTCACATGCTTGGTCTGGGCATTTACATTTGCAAGAATTCACCCATTTGTTGGGAAACTAGGTTTGAATTTACAGACTATTCTTTTATGTGCCTTCGTTTAGTACTACTTCACTCTACCACCTTTCTTGTTGTTCTATACCGCTCTCTTTCATCTTATTATTTTGGTATTGTTTCTGATCAAGTTAATAAAGTCCTTTCTCTTTATTCTTAAGCCAATATCATTGTTTTTGGTGACTTTAATGCTAATCACACTGAATGGCTTTGTTCTAGTGTCAGTGACTATGCAGAATTCCCCTATCATCATACCTCTTACAACTACCCTTAAGTCTAAGGGTAGTTGTCTAAGGCCGCTATTCTCAGGTCACAAAATCTTGTATTTTATCTCAAATGTTATGCTCCAGAGACTTCTGGAGAATCTTTAACAGTGTCTTTAATATAGGCAAATCTGTTATTCCACCTCTCTTGCATGGTTCATATTTTGTAATCATACCTAAAGACAAAGCTGAATTATTTGCTAAGAAGTTTTCATCAATCTCATCTCTTGATTCTACTAATCACATTTCCTAACTGATATAGCCAACAAACATGTTGATCCATTGCTTGGCATTCGTATCTCTCCAGCTTCTGTATCTAAAGACTCTTCTACAGCCTGTGGTCAATACATTGTATTTGCTATAGTCTTGCAGAATTGTTCTTTAGAGCTGTCATCTATACTTTTAAAACTATTTAACAAGTGCTTATCAGAGTCATGTTTTCGAGCCTGTTGGAAAGTGACGTCTGTTTTCTTTATTTTTGAAAATTCTGGAGAGCGATCAAACTCGTCTAACTACCTTCCCATAAGTCTTCTTCTTATCATTAGCACTGTTTTTAAGTTTTTAATTAACAAACATTTAATCTCTCATCTTGATTTTAATAAATAATATCATCAATATGGATTTTGATCTTCTTGTTCTTCTGCTGATTTGTTAATACTAATAACTTACAGGTTTTATCCTGCATTAGATATTTACAAAAATGCTCGACATTTACAAAGTCTTCGATAAAGTTTGGCATGCTGGTTTTATCCATAAACTCTCTTTTTATGGTGTATCAAGTAACTTTAAGGTTATTGAAACCTTTTGTACCAATTATAGTATAAAAGTTGTTCTCAATAGACAGCACACTTATTCATTTCCTTTAACTTCAAGGGGATCCTCAAGGTTCTATCCTTAGCCCTATACTTTTTTAATTTACATCTAAGGTGGTATTTTATGCTGAAGATTTTACCATTTATTCTAGTCTTGATAAGAAGCCAATACTCTCTGATTGCTTTAAGGGAGCATTTGAGCTTGAAAAGGATCTCACTTCTGCTATAGCACAGGGGTCTCAGTGGCTGGTGAACTTTAATTCAGATAAGTTTAAACTAAATTTTTTTTGGCTTATCTTTTTCATAACAATCTAGATCATCTTATATTTATGAACGGATGAATGAATAAATATTTATAAATGGATGAATATTTATGAACCATATGCTAAGGTTGTATCTCTTTATCATGATGACCACTTTCTTTCTCTGGATTCTATTCTTTATTTCTATAAATCTCCTATCCATCCTTGTATTAAATACTGTTGCCATATCTGGAGCAGGTCTTCAAATGATCTGTATGTTAGTCTCATTTTTTACTATTCCTATAATAATAATTGAAAATTGTTTTATTGATAAAAAGTTGTCATTCATTCTGGATTGAATTTTCACCACGAATAATTCAGCAACAGAAAGTTTTTGCTCAGACCCAATACTTGTTAGAGAGATAATCTCCAGTGCATTGAACAAAGATTCATTATTGGCAATTCTCTTTTTAGTTCCTTCATAGAACAATGCTTTGAATTTATGGTTTGAAATGTGACACTGTTTTTTGCTCGAATGGTGATTTGCATCCTTGAGTCAGAGTTATTAACAAGGCCAAAAGTAGCACGACCAAAGCCACATGTTGCAAGGCTAAGACCAAAGCCAAGAGATTTAATGTCAAGGCCAAGATTAGGAGTTTCAAAGCCAAGGCCAACTCAATCATTTTCAAGACCAAAGACTTAAGTTTTTGTCTAACGTTAAGGCCACTTATTAGAAAAACTGCAAGTAACAATTACTGTGACAATAAATCACATGTTGTAAAAATAAACCAAGGTTGTCTTCAAAATTCTACTAAGTCAACAAGAAAATATACTTGTAGATATGTATGAAGCCGAAAACAAAAATACATAAAAATAAAGAATGAAAACTTTAGATTCTTTAATTTTATGTATTTTTTTTGAAAGCCAAGGCCAAAACAAGGCCAACAGTTGCAAGGTCATTTTCCTTCTCAAGAAAACAACATACTATAAATGTTTTTTTTTTTTAAAAACATACTATTAATGTTACTCTGTTTTTTGATGCCTGTGCTTTCAGAAATTTGTTTCTGTTTCTTTTGCAAAACCGAGTTTTCAATTCTTTACAATATAGTATCCAATTCTTTCTGAAATTATTGTTTTAAAAAAGAATACCTGATATTCATTTGTTAATGGAAGATCAGTTTTACTTTTACTTGGTAGTATTAGGTAAAAGTTAAAAATGATTGCAAGGAAGTTTCTGAATTGTCATTTTTCTAAATTTAGATCTGCTACAGTCATATCTATTTTTGTAAATATTGTATTGTAGGCAATGACATTCAACTCTCAGTTTAAGGTTGAAATCAGGATTGGCGTCACTACCTGTGACATGATGCTGAATGTTGGTATTAGTTTGATTTTTATCAGGTTGTTTACTTTGAGACAGTATCTTACGTTTGAAAAATAAGCATTTAATAAAATCAGGTTTTATCATTTTTATCTTTATCAAGAACATTTAGCTTCCTCCTTTGCATTTAGGTTATGTAGGTTTCAATTTTGTTCAAAGCAATAAGTTAATTTTTATGTAATATTAGTTAGT
Source organism: Hydra vulgaris (assembly GCF_038396675.1). Lineage (NCBI taxonomy): Eukaryota > Metazoa > Cnidaria > Hydrozoa > Anthoathecata > Hydridae > Hydra > Hydra vulgaris. The sequence continues at coordinate 9,103,070 of NC_088921.1, read as the reverse complement.
ATAACTTTAATAAACCTGATCAAATCTTATAAACATCAATGTTATAAATAATAATATAAAGTAAATAATATTAATGTTAGTTTGGAGTAAACTAACATTAATATTATTTACTAATGAATAAATAAAAAGTTTTGACTTGTTGAAAAAGTTTCACTACACCATTAGCGGTACTACAAAATATTGTTAAAAAAATAGCGTAGCTTTTTTGGAGTGGGTTTGGCAATAAAGTTTTAATTTTCTTTTAATGAAAGTTGTTATTGCTTATAATACGTAAATATATACTTGTAATAGAAGATTGTTATTGCTTGTAATAGAAGATTGTTATTGCTTATAATAGAAGATTGTTATTGCTTGTTATAGAAGATTGTTATTGCTTGTAATAGAAGATTGCTTAGAACATTGTTTTTTGCTTTTATTCTTTTGTAAGTTTTGTGTTCTTTCGTGCTCACAAAAATTATTTTTTTTGAAACTTTTAAATTGAATCATTTAGAAACTCCAGGTTCACCAGAAATAACTTCAAGATTTTCTGCCAACAAAGGTAATTATGTTTTAATACTTTTAATTACTTTACATTTAGTTTATTCCAAAATTTGTATGATTTGTAGCCATAAGGTTTTTTTTGTATGATTTGTATGATTTGTAGCCATAAGTTTTTATTTGTATGATTTATAGCCATAAGGTTATTTTTTTTGAAACTTTTAAATTAAATCATTTAGAAACTCCAAGTTCACCTGAAATAACTTCAAGATTTTCTGCCAACAAAGGTAATTATGTTTCTTTCAATTACTTTAAATTTAGTTTATTCCAAAATTTGTATGATTTGTAGCCATAAGGTTTTTTTCGTATGATTTGTATGATTTGTAGCCATAAGTTTTTATTTGTATGATTTATAGCCATAAGGTTATTTTTTTTGAAACTTTTAAATTAAATCATTTAGAAACTCCAAATTCACCTGAAATAACTTCAAGATTTTCTGCCAACAAAGGTAATTATGTTTCTTTCAATTACTTTAAATTTAGTTTATTCCAAAATTTGTATGATTTGTAGCCATAAGGTTTTTTTCGTATGATTTGTATGATTTGTAGCCATAAGTTTTTATTTGTATGATTTATAGCCATAAGGTTATTTTTTTTGAAACTTTTAAATTAAATCATTTAGAAACTCCAAATTCACCTGAAATAACTTCAAGATTTTCTGCCAACAAAGGTATTTATGTTTCTTTCAATTACTTTACATTTAGTTTATTCCAAAATTTGTATGATTTGTAGCCATAAGGTTTTTTTCGTATGATTTGTATGATTTGTAGCCATAAGTTTTTATTTGTATGATTTATAGCCATAAGGTTATTTTTTTTGAAACTTTTAAATTAAATCATTTAGAAACTCCAAATTCACCTGAAATAACTTCAAGATTTTCTGCCAACAAAGGTATTTATGTTTCTTTCAATTACTTTACATTTAGTTTATTCCAAAATTTGTATGATTTGTAGCCATAAGGTTTTTTTCGTATGATTTGTATGATTTGTAGCCATAAGTTTTTATTTGTATGATTTATAGCCATAAGGTTATTTTTTTTGAAACTTTTAAATTAAATCATTTAGAAACTCCAAATTCACCTGAAATAACTTCAAGATTTTCTGCCAACAAAGGTATTTATGTTTCTTTCAATTACTTTACATTTAGTTTATTCCAAAATTTGTATGATTTGTAGCCATAAGGTTTTAATATTCTTTTGCTTTAAAAGTAAAGTTAAAGCTTAAAATGTAAAAAGGTAAAAAAAAGTGACTGATTTAAGTTATTTTGGTGGTTTTTTGTTGTAAGTAAAAATTGTATTACAGTGTTGTAATACCAGAAGTTATCCTTGATTTTTTTTAAAATTAAAAATTTGGACCAAGACCCAACCATATCACTAGTAATACTTTGCTCAATATGTTTATTTGTGCAGTGGTCTTGTTTGAGTTTCTTGAGTTTGTGTTTCAGAGCTATAGTTTTAAGAGAAGGGGTTGTAAAACAAAAAAAATATTTATATATATATATATATATATATATATATATATATATATATATATATATACATATATATATATATATATATATATATATATATATATATATATATATATATATATATATATATATATATATATATATATATATATATATATATATATATATATATATATATATATATATAATTATTTGGAGAGAATTTGTTTTAAAAATACATATCTATATAAAAAAAAAACTTGTTAAAAATTCATAAGAAAAAAGAAAATACATGATAAGCATAACTGAAGTTATCCTTGGTTTTCAAAGTACTAAGAAAGATTTTCGATTGATTTGAGAGCAAAAAAATCTGCAATCAGAGGAAATTTTTCAACAACATGTTGTAAATAAACAATGGATGCAGCTTGGGTTTTAAAAAAAGTTTTGTTAAAACTGAATTTTTGTTGTTAAAATTATGTGCAGAAATATTTAAAGTTTTAAGTAAAGATGTTTAGTTTGTGTATAGTGTACTAACACATTCAAATTTTTAATTTGCAAAATGTGAATTTTCAAAAGTTCTGGCATTTTTTCTTAACATTTTTCTTGTTCACAAAGTTAACGTTTACATTTTTTACCGTAACTTCAACAGGGTTAGAGTAAATGAAAAACTCAACACAAATAAAACGTGATTTTAATTTTAGTTTACATATTTGTTTGATCTGTGTTTCTTTACAATAAGGCACACTTCTCAATATAATTCAGATGTCTTATGAACGTTCCACGCTGATCAAAAAAAAAATTTTAGTTTCAAGAAGGTCTAGGACGTTCAGGACATAAACTGAACATACATTATACGTACGTCCAGTATTTGCTTGGTATTTGATAATTTAAAAGTATTTTGATTAAAATGCTTTGTAAAAATCATAAGAATAATAAAAATGCTAAAGTGTGCAAAACTGCAAAAAAAAAAAGGACCATTAATAATTGTAAAATTGGACCGACGTGTCGAAGTTTTAAATCTTTGGTTTCAATATAAGATTGTTTGTCTGGAGAAAAAAATTGTTTAATGTATGATAAAATAGAGTGAATTATTGACTGTAAAACATGGTGGATTTAATGTTAATGTGTGAGGCTGTTTTGGCTGGAATGCCACTAGTGACTGTAAAAATAGAGGAAGTACTGACAATAGTTTATTTGTACACCTAAAAAATCATGCTTCACCTTCAGAAAGATAGGTTAATGGGAAGCTATTTATTTATTCCGAAGAAAACGACTTGAATCTAAAACATATTTTTCAAAAAATTGTATGTGTTATTTGACTGAGTTCGAAAACAATCAAATTTTGAATAGAATGATTTAGCCTCCCTAATCACAAAATCTCTCTCCAATTGGATTTTTATGGGAGGAATTAAAAGTAATGTCAAAAAATAATGTCTAATGATGCATAAGATGTGGAAAAAACTTATTATTAAGTGGCATACAATTGACTTTGACAAATTGGATTAGTTGTTATTGTTCAAGAATATGTATGTTGTTATTGTCGCTAAAGGTGACTAAAAAGCAAGTAAATTATAAACTAATCTAATGGGACCTAATATTGATTTTTTTGTAAACCTAATGAATAGGAAGATAACATATAATTCTGGTAGACTTTGCTTTAATTTTCTCTCCCAATAGTAAGTAAAGCTTTGATATCTTATTTCAAAAAATACAACCATTCAAATAATTATGGATGTTAGTGTATGTGTGTGCGTGTGTGTGTATATACATATATGATTCAGCAAGTATATATATATATATATATATATATATATATATATATATATATATATATATATATATATATATATATATATATATATATAAATATATTTTTCTCACGATTTAAAAAAAACTTTTTATATTAAAAGTCTTTGAGAAGTTTATTAAAAAGGTTTTTAAAGACACAGCGGATTTAAGAGATGAAGTTGTGAAATACTGGATTGCAATATTGGAGGTTGAATGCAGCCTACTAATTATAAATTATTTGACAATTTTTTGAATTAAAAGAGTTTGCAATTCTACTTACGATTGTAAAAATGGTTGAGACATTGGACACTATATAAGTTTGGAGAACTATGCAGAATATTTACAGGAGTCGAACAACTCAACCATTTACTGAAAACACTACAGCTACTAAGTACAAAAAATTAAAATGTGCGAGGCATCAAAGGACCAAACGGATTTAGTTCATTATAACTTTTTTGCAAAGATTGTGGTTTTAGGGTAGATCATGCTACAATGCAACCCAACAAAAGAAATAAATCGAAAATAGGAATTTTGATTACTATTATTTTTAATAATATATATTTGTTGTTGGGAGAAAATAAACTTGGGTTTTAAACTTGGGGTCAGCTAATCTGACCAATATCAGTTTAAATCAAATCAGTTAGTTCTTATAGACAAAAAGAAATATGTTTTAAAGACTTATAATGTTAAACTACATATATTTCAAAAATAGACAACTTAAATATCTCTTTTCAAAATGATATCAACTTTAACATCATATAGAATCAATTATGTTATCATATTTTATCTTCTTTTTATGAATTCAAATCAAATAAAAGGTATTAATTGAAAGTTATTTTAAAAGTTAAAACCATGCTCCTGTCAAGCTTCTATTGTAAATTTAACTCATAACTAGATTAAAAAATATGTTTCTAAGTTAAAAAAATATTTTTATAATTAATTCTAGATGTGTTCTACTGGAATACAAGAATTTAAGTGTAAGGTAAAGTGTAAGTGTGAGGTAACATTGACACATCTTTAGAAAATATTTTTTTTTCAGCTGTAACTAAAATTGGTATGCAATATTTCTATGTGTTTACCAATGATAATGCTGCCAGAAACTGATGAAGAATTTAATCACTTAACTAATATTATTAAAAGATAATTAATTTCTTTTTTGGGGTTCAACTGTCAATATTATCCCTATATGGGGTAACATTGACAGTAGTATATTTTATGCTGTAAATGTTAAAGTTACATCATAAGGGGTAAGATTATCATTGGAATATTGACAAACAAAATAGAGAAATCATTTTTAATATATATTATCACCAACTTACATTTTCATTTTAAAAATAAGCAGCATTAAAATGTTGTAAAATTGCAATGAAAGTATAATGTTGTATTATTTTTTGAAAGACATCAATTAGCTTCAGTTCTAATGTCTACTTAAAAAATATAACAAACTTAATTTATGATTAAAAATTTCTTCTCCAAGAATTGTCAAACTATTAAGTTCTACATAATATGACTTGATATCTAATTTCAACAAAATCCTGCAGTGCTGTAATCTTTTTATTGGGTTTCTTCTTTACAAATTTTTTAGTGTTTGATTTAGTTTCAGAAACAACAAGATAATTTTTTACATTTGCAGGTTTTGATGTTTTGTTCTTACCAACACTAAGCAACATTGTTTGGTGTGGATTTTAACTTTTTGCAAGTGTCAGTTTTTAGATCTGTTGACATTTGATGTTTTGGTACATTTCTCTTTCTTTTAAGAACATTTTAATTTAGGGTTTGTTTGATTCCATTTCATGTAACTGTGAAAGATTCATCAGATGTAAGACATTCCGCCAACTTTTATTTGATTCATGGGATGACTTAAGCATTTTTGTCAATGTTATCTCAAAACTGAAATATAGGTTTGAAACAAAAATGCAACAAAAAAATTTAAAATGCTTAGTATTTTGAAACAACATCATAAAAACACATGTAACAATGATATTATATGTATAGTTTTACTTATCTTCAGACTAAAGTTTTTCGACAACCATAAAACTAGAAATAAGTTTAACTTATGCCCTCCATATTGTGTTGTTGTTTACACTTACTAATATGTGGATAAAAGTAGTTATATTTGTTCATTTAACATCTTTTAAATAAACATCTGGCTTCAACATTTGTTAAATTAATTTAAACATTAATAAAAACGTTTAATCAAATACATGTCCTTGTTACCCACATGTCTAAATAACTCCACCTTACCTTATTCTATCAGTTTTTTTTCAACAACAAATTTTTTTAACTTTTAAAAAGGCAAAAATTGGTAATTAGGTAATTTTAATGTTAAGAAATCTCATATTGAACTTTGAGTATGAGATTCCTTAACTTTTCCTTTAAACAAATTCTTTAACAATTCCTTCGAATAAATTATATAAGAAGATAATTATAATAATAAGTAAACTTAAAAGAAAAGTTTTTCAGAATTAATAATTTTATTAATGTTTAGTAAGTTAGTTAGAATTAATAACTTTTTTTTTCTATTAGTTCCTTCAAATCCACCAGATAATGATAACAAGTTTTGTGTTAAGAAAGGTAATTATAGTTTAAAATTAACAATGATTATGAGAAAGGGTATATAAACTTTTTATTTACAGTTGACTATTTTTCTTTAAAATTCTCTAAAATCATAACATTCAAACATATGGTTGGTGTAATAATGAATAAAATCGCAACCATCAAACATATGGTTAGTGTAATAATGAATAAAATCACAACATTCAAACATATGGTTGGTGTAATAATGAATAAAATCACAACATTCAAACATATGGTTAGTGTAATAATGAATAAAATCACAACATTCAAACATATGGTTAGTGTAATAATTATTATAATCACAACATTCAAACATATAGTTGGTGTAATAATGAATAAAATCACAACATTCAAACATATAGTTGGTGTAATAATGAATAAAATCACAACATTCAAACATATGGTTAGTGTAATAATGAATAAAATCACAACATTCAAACATGGTTAGTGTAATAATGAATAAAATCACAACATTCAAACATATGGTTAGTGTAATAATGAATAAAATCACAACATTCAAACATATTGTTGGTGTAATAATGAATAAAATCACAACATTCAAACTTATGGTTGGTGTAATAATGAGTGATTTGAGGTATACGGAAAATAAAATTATTTAAAAATGAATCCAAAAAACCACAAGTATTTTTTACTCAATTATTTTACTAGAATAATTGTCACAAAATATACTAACTCACTCGGACATAACAATATAAAATATTGTGAATTGATTTTTTTTTTTTGGATTGATCATGTTGCTCATAAATCGTCTTCAATATAATAAAGAAGTTCTCTATATTTGCTATTATTACTAAATTGATTTTCCTTAGTTTTAATTTTAAATTTCATTTTATATCTGAAAAAAAAATTTACATGTATTTTTTATAACATTCAATAACATCAGAATTAGCAGATAAATTTTTAAATATTTTTCGTAATTCTGTTTTTTTATTTATAATAATAAAAATATCATCTTTATAACAAACTCGTGATAAAGCAACATAATAAAGACTATTATTAAAAGCGTTTGAAGTAAAATTAATAACTGCTTTATTCATTGTACTTCCTTGCGCTTTATGAACGGTAAAAGAAAAAGCCAACTTTAAAGGTAATCCTATTCTCGAACCCACAACTTCATGAGAACAATCTAAAAATTCTTCTTTTATACATTCAATTTTAACTTCTTTTTTATTCATAATTACCCAAACAGCATTATTTTCAATCAATGTTACCACTCCCATAGTGCCGTTACACAAACCTTCTTCGACATTCATATTTCTGACAAGCATAACAATAGCATTTATTTTAAGATAAACAGCAGCTGGAATTTGAAACGTGATTTGAACCTTTGGATTTTTGATTACATTTTTAGCATAAAACCACCTTCCTTCGTTCTTTATGTCGTTCAATTTGTTATTGTTATAAGTATCAACTTCAATATTTTTAAAAAATAATCTCGTGTATTTAATGTTGATGTTTTCATCCTTTTCAAAACAACGATCCATAAAATATTCGATAGTTTGATCAGACACTTGACCAAAACGTATTTCGTTTAAAGCTCCAAAAAATTGAGCATCTTCTTTTTGTCTGAAACATTCCGTTAAAATCAGAACATTGATCATGTATTGTTGCCATATGTTTGATTTAAATACAAATTCACCTTTTACTGGAGGTAGTTGTAACAAATCACCGCAAGCAATATCTTGTATACCTCCAAAAAGTTCATCATCGCATTGTTTAATCTTACAAGCTAAAAAATGCAATAAATTAAAGGTTTGAGCGTTAAGCATTGATATTTCATCAATAATTAAAACATCCGTCTCCAACCATCGTTTTTTCACTTCAGGATGCATATGCTTCATATAATAATCTAATGCTTTTACACCTGTTTCAATACCTGCAAAATTGTGTATTGTCATACCATTTAATAAATAAGCTGCTTTTCCCATACTTGCTGTGATATATATTGTTTTGTAGATTTGTGTACTTTGAGCAAATTAATTGACAATATAACTTTTTCCACATCCAGCTCCTCCACTAATAAAAAAATTGAGACCTTCGTTGAGCCATTGAAATGCTTTTTGTTGTTGTAAGGATAACATATTTTTTATTTGCTGAAAAAAATAAAATTTATTTTGAATATAAATACATAATAGCATATTTTACAAAAAACATCATATAAATAATGTTCTGGTCATCCAGTCTTTCCAGTTTTCAAGATAAATCGTCTAGATAAAAAACCATCATTGTCAAAACCAACATCTTTGTTCATAAGTAATAAAAATCGAATAGCTAATGTTTCTTCTTCATTAAATACTGATTGAATTCGTATATGCTTTATTCATTTTTAACACTTTTATCAATTTTTCATTATTTTTACTAGACATTTTTCATTTTTGCTAAAAATAATAAAAAATTTAATCTATATATAATTCGTGTTTACAATTATTTTTAGAGTACTTTTTAGAATTATTACATTCATTTCTTTAAATATAAATAAAGTTTTTTTGCAAATCAAACACATATTTTCTTTACATTCGCACAAACTCAAATTAAGAATTTCATTTTTATAATACTTGAAAATGTTCTTTAATAAATTTTTTGAAAGTCCTGTTTTCTTTGCAACCATTTTAATATTATTATTTTCCATTTTATTATGTAATCAAAAAAATACAGTAAAAATGTAATAAAACTCTGTTTGTCGAATTAGAAAAGGTGACTTTAAAGAAGAAACAATCGTCGATCAAGACAACATCAAAAATTGTTATGAAAAACTATTTTTTTGTCAATAATTCCATTTGATATTTTGTTTTGAGATCATTGTCGAATATATATCTTTTTACTTTTTCAAATTTTTTTTGACAAGATTTGCACGACTTAAAACTACAAGTAACAATTTGACATTCGTTCATTGAGAGCATGCATTTTTCTATTTCACCACTTGAATCATATTGAGCAACATAATCTAATAAATCATCGAAATCAATATCTTCATTCTTTACTAAACGATATAAATCAAATTCTTCAAAGGTTGTTTTAGCCATTTTTTTATTATGTAATCTAAAAAAAAAATTATTTTTCAATGTAAAAAATATTTCAAAAATATATACGATATGCTTTTCTTAAAGCTACATGAATAAAACCAGCATTTATATTACAAAGTCCACAATGGGAAGAACAATCACATTGAGCAATTTTACAAAGAGCAACATATGTATAATCGTGTTGTTTACAAATAACATAAAGTAATTCTTTTAAACAGCCAATTTTTTTTGAAACTATTTCACAAATTTTCAAATCATCTTTATTGATAAACTGCCAAGGATCATAATTCAAAGAATCATTTTCAGAATAATTTTTTACTCGCAATTTTTTCGGATTTATTTCTCGAATTTCTTTTACAAACTGATCAAACTGTTTTTTAGTCATTTCTTCACCATCAAACTGTTCTTTACTCATTTCTTCATTAACAAACTGTTGTTTACTCACAAATTTGAACAAGTCGAGTTTCATTATTGTTTTACTTTCATCAATAATCATATCAATATCTCCATTAGCATTTTTAATAAAATCCACTTCAAGAATTATATCCATGTTATTATGAAATCTGAAAAAAATTTTTTTACAAATAATTATATTTGATTATAATTTTCAAATATTTCAATTACTAATTCTATAATATTTTCATCGCGAATGTATTCTCGAATGCATTCATTATTTGTTTTACAAGATTCGCAAATATTAAAATGAGTACAACATTCATTCGAACAAGAGTCTATTTCTTGCTTTAACCACTGCATATATTGAGTATTATAGTGAAGAACAGCTGTTTTTATCAAAAGTTGAGTAATTAAATTTTCAACTTGAAATTCAAAATCTGCCATTTTTTATTATGTAATCTAAATAAAAAAATTACAAAATTATTTTTGGAAAGCGTTCATTACATATACAAGTTTAGTCTTATGTTTACAACATGAACAAGTTTCTAAATAACGAAACGATGAAATTGGTGGTTTAATAACACTGTTTGAAGATCGTACTACAAAGTTTGAAGAAATCACTATATTATTTTCCAATTAATTATGTAAGCTAAAAAAGAATTACAAAAAAATTTATTGACAATTTTATCAGTAATCTACAAAAGTATTCAAATATTCCATCGTATTCAAAAATGATCGTTGCAAATTCTCTCGAAAAATTAACAACTTTTCAGATTCGTTTTGATAATAAAAATGATTCATTATTTCCTTGTTAAATTCAGGAACATTTTTTTAAATGAAATCAAACATGAGCTCATCTCTTTTATTTTGATTCTGCTTTTTTTTAAGATTTTTCTCTTTAAACTTTTATTATAATTTTTATTATTCTTATATAATTTATATACTGCTTTCATATAAATTTGTAAAGTTTTCATTCTACCTTTAAAGCAATCTTTCTCACCAGCTTCTCGAATTAATTTAATCATTTCCTCATTAGCTTCTTTTACACTATCATTATCAAAGTCTTTATCAAATCGAATAGCATAAATACCATATTTAACAAAATCGTTGAGAAATTCATATTCAGAAGCAATATTAGGGTTTTTTTTATCAAGCTTTTTACCAATTTTTAAAAATTCTCCATATTTTCCATATTTAATATCTGTAATGAATTCCATTTTTTATTAGTTAACCTAAAATACAAAAAATCTTTATAAAAGCATGCAAATGTAAAAAATACAAATATAAAAAATTTTTACATCATAATTATATTTGTAAACAAAGTAATAAAATAATTTCTAATAATTATTCTTAATCTCAAACGTTCTTCGTTTTTAGATAAATAACTTGTTTCTTTCAATTCAAAATCTGGGTATTGTGATTTTACAAGTGAAATCATTGCTTGTTCTCTTTTATTAAATTCTTCTTTTTCGTTATCAACTCTATTTTGATCTTCTTTGATACCAAAATTTGAAATGATCAACATGAGTGAAACGATCTCGGTGAAAAAATTTCGTAAAAATAAATACTTTTTAATAAATTCACTATTTTCATTAATTTCTTCCATAACCTCTTGCAATTCCATTAATATTTTCTCTTGATGAAAACCACATTTTAAAAATTCTTGCAAGCGACCAAAACGAAGATATAATACTTTAGATAAGTGTTTCAAAGTGCGCCATAACTTATAATCACTGGTATCACTTTTTTTACAACAAACATTAAATCAATAGGGTAATTTTTCGTAGTTGATATCTTCATACTGTATAATATATTCAACAATACCTTTATCCCATATTTTTGAATTGGTTTCCATGTTTTTTATTCAAATAAAAAATAATTATACAATATTATTAGTATTTACAATATGTTTTTTATTCAACTCCATTTTATTCAATTCTAAAATAAAAACTAAAAATGTTTTTTATTTAACTCCGTGTTTTTTAACTAAATAATAATTATACAATATTATTAATATTTACAATATTTATAATACTATCATGAAAATTAACAGTTTTTAATATAGTTCTTCTTAATAATTCTACAAAACGATTTCGTAAATACAATATACATTCTAAAATTTTTTTATCTTTAGCTGTTATCGCAATATAACTTTCTTGCCATTCATAAAAAAAAACGATAGTGTTATTACATTTTAAAAACATTTTCATAATCATTTTTAAATACAAATTGTGTATTTTTATATCGTCCCAGCGATACATTAACAAACCATCATCAATATCGCGAACACAAAGTTTCATTTGTTTTAATTTTTCTTCATTTACTTTACTAAAATTTTTGTTTTCTAAAAACTCTTTCATATCTTGAAACATTTTATACATGATAATATTTTCTTCTTTGATCGATTCCCAAATATTCTTCTTTGAAATAATTTCCATGTTTTTTATTAATCTAAAAAATCATTCAATATTTAATAAATTTTCAAAATCATATTCTAAATCATGATTATATTTAATATGATCATATCCCAAATTAAGTAAATCTGAAAAATTTTTTGTAATAAATTTTACATTATTTATAATACTTTGAATAGAATTCTCAAATTCATTCTTTCTATTCTCATCCATCATATCTATGAAAATATCAAATAATCCATTAATTTTATTATTTATTAAACACTCTTCTTTTTTCATAGAAGAGGTATGTATTATAGCAAAAATATCCAAATATGCGTCTAATTGTTCTAACGAAAGACTTTGAATTGTTTGAATAAACATTAACTGCATAGTGTTAAAATTAACACCCACATCATCATCAAACGAAATAGTTTGAATATTTTCAATGTAATCAATTATTCTTCGCAAACGTCGATATTGTTCAATATCCAGAATTAAAATAACATCCAAAGATTCTTTAAATTCCCAATTCATTTTTTTTAATTTTCTAAAATAAAAAAATTACAAATTATTTCTATAAAAAATTATTTTCCTGTTGAACCAAACCCCTTTTCTTTCTACATCTTTAATCATTGACATGGTCACTTAACGACAAAAACATCCGTCGAATTCTGCTACTATTTTTACTGCTTTAAATATTTTTAAAAATCCCATTTGAGCAACAGCTTCTCCACGTTTAATATCATAACCATATTTAGAAGTATTCCATAGCAACACTTTAATTTCTCTTTATAATCGCTGTCTATTATTACAGGAGTATTCAATACAATAACACCATGTTTATAAGCAATACCTGATTTGGAATATATTTGTCCTACTAAATCCGGATCTATTTCTTTAATATATATACCAGTATTAATTAAAATACGTTCATCAGGTTGAAGTATATAATGTTTCGTACTTTTTAAATCAAAACAAGCGCTCTGCTTTGTTTCATAAAATGACCATTCTTGATTATCTCTTATTTTAATCATCTAAAAAATTTAAACAATACAATATTTTTAAAATAAAAAGAATAAACTGCGTGTGTCCTTTTTTCTCTATGAATATAAATGCATTCTTGATAAAAACTTAAATTACAAAAGAAACAGTTGAAACAGAATAAAATTTTTTTTTCACAACCATTACAAAAACCAAACCAATTATAATAAAAATCAAATTGTTCTAAATCATTTAAATTTAAAGCTCTCTTATAAAGTTCATCAATATAAGGTAACATTGAAATTTCCATGGTCTGAAATTCGGTATCTATATATATTTGTAATAATAAATTGTCTACATTTTTTACCAATTCTTGATCATATTCTTCTAAACAAGAAGTATTATCTAAAACAGGCTTTTGATTGAAATATTTGTATTTTAATTTTACGATTTGTAAACGAGTATTTTCATAATAACTCAATTCCTTTGGCGATTTTACACAATTTTTACAATTTTTATCGTCAAATACACATCGATCCATTTTTTCTTCGACTTACCTTTATTACTGTTGTGTCTCGAAACTGTTGTGTTTGAACGATATTTTTTACCTTTTTATATAAAAAGGTTGTCATAACAACTCATCTTATTAAAATTAAAGTATCAAAGTTCAGAAAACGTCATAATACCACATTTGAACTTTGAACTTTGCATGACATCATAAAGTTTAAAGTTCAAATGTGATCATCATACTTTTGAACTTTGATACTTGCATAATATAAACAGATTAACATTCTTCAAAAAAAAACTTGTTTTGTTCTTGTTTTTTTAATCTCTCTCTTTAACTCAAAACAGTATAAAAGGACTTCATTTTGATTTAAAATTTATTCAAAGCCCATCTGCAAAAAAAATGGAAGAAAACAAATTTGAAGTTGTTTACTGCAATGATAACAACTATATTAAATTTGCAGACTTGGCAGCTTGTACTTTATGGCTCATTGAATTTAAGGAAGAAAAAAATATAAAAGATAATCAATATTCAACTGTTACTTTAAAACCACTTGCTCAATTCAACTATTCTAAAAAAGAATTGTTATACAAACAAAAAAACGATGGTTGTGATATATTGTTACCATGGAAATATCGAGAAATGTGTGATTTGAAGAAAACAAATTATTTATTCAGAGCAGAACTTAAATTAACCAAAGATGACAACACATTTAAAATGTCCAAAGGAGAACTCACTTATAACGTGATCTTTAAATTTAACCACAATAAAATTTCAAAAAAATGTTGGAAAGTTTAATGAATGAATTCAAAACTGCTCAAAATATAGCATATCAAAATCTAGCTTATCCTAAAACAAAAATATTAAAAACTATTGATTTTACTTCATTCAGTATACGATTAGGAAAAGAGGAAGAGGAGATTCATTTTACTGAATACAAACGTTTGTTGTCTATATAACCTTCTTTTATAAGCACGTTCAATAAAAAAGGTATAGATCGAAATTTTAATCAAAATTTAAGAAGAGCAGGTGATTCTCTAGCCGAAAAAGAAAGCGAAGGAAAAAAAATTAAATTTGATCCAGAAGAAGAATAAATTTATTATGTAACCTATTGTAAAAATTATTTTTAGTTGAAAAAACCTGTTTTATTCATAAAAAACTTGTTTTTTATACATTTTTTTTCCTATATAAAGAGTTGTAAAAAAAATATTCTAGTTCATTTTTGAAAAAGAGAATGACTAGCAAACAACTCGATCAAAGTCTGATTAAAGCGCTTCAACTATTTTATCCTGATAATGAATTACATCCTATGTTGTTTAAACTTCATCATTTAAACAACACTTACGAAGAGTGGCTCGATATCATCTTTTCTTACTTAAAAAAATGGAATTTGGAATTAAACTTGGAAGAAGAAAAGTTTGTTGATTTGTACTATATTTTTATTGCTAAAGACTATGAAAACTCTTACAATTTATTTGAAAAAGTTTCTCGTTGCCAAATGACTTTTAAAGAACAATCACCCTCGTGGTTAAATAGCATGTTTGAAGCAACTCGCATGATCAACGAAGAATTTTTATATATAATAAAAACAACTACAGAAAATCGATATGAAGAACAAAGAAAAAGATGGAAGAATTTATTAAAGTTTATAAACTTTATTACAAAACAAAAATTGCAAATAAATGTACTTCGTGGAAAAGCAAACTTAAATTATCATTAAAATATTATTTTTTGTTTCCTTTTATAACCATCAAATGGGAATTTGACGAATTGAAAAAAAACTGTAAAATATAAGAAAACGTTTATCCAGCTTGCATGCAACAACCTTTTTTTTCGTATCAAGACAAGCTTTTTCATAATGTATATTTCACCATTTATACACCTACACCTATTTATATTTATTTTATTGATAAAAAAGTTTACACAGAAGGCGATAAAGTTTATATATATAAAGCTTTCAATCATTGCAATTTTCACGATAAAAGTTTAATAGAAATGTTTCCTACAGCTCAATGGTTTTTTTTCTTTAAAAGAAACTTTAACATTTCAATAATTCTATACAGAAAAGACGATCAAGTCTATAATTACGATAACAACAAAATGGTCTCGAGTCGTCCTATTCACAAAGATGTCAATTATACCAAGTATTATTTAAACTCTAAAGAAGGATTATAAAAAAGACATTTTTATTTTTTTTATTTTTTTCCATGTCAAAAAGTTGATAATACAAGATTGCTTATTTTAAATATATTATTAAAACAATCACATGTGTCTTTTTTTAAAAGTCTCATACATTGTAAGTTTTCTTTTATAAGTGAAATCAAATTTGCGTATTCTTTTACACACAACTCAGTATATTGCTCAACGCAACCGTTGTTTATGAATCCATTTACAAAATCTTCTAAATACATTGAAAACATAAAAGTTTCATATTTAGCACAATGTTCGTATGAATGATATCTATAAACGCTGTGCTGAAAATGTTCTAAACACAAATCTTCATTGTTTGCATAATGAGGCAGTTTTGCTATTTTAGGAAACAAAAAACGTGATATATCAAAACTAAAAACATTGTTGTTTTTTACAGCTTCCAAAACATCTTTTTCAATATGCCCACCTTTATAAAAAACTAAATTAAATTCATACTTGTCAAATTGTTCTTTTAAATACGAAATTACTGAACAACAGAATATAATGTCGACACAAGATTTAAAAGATGGATAGTACGATAATCCATGAATATTATTTAAGCAATAATTATAAGTTTTTTTGAATTTTTCTGGTAATTCTTCAAATTTTACACACGGTATGACTTGTACGTGGTAATATTTTTTATCGTTAACTGATCTTAAACACAGTTCACGAACACAATGTTTTTTCCAAGGATGAATATCGTTGTTGCTAATATATTCTATATCTATCATCCATAACTAAAAAAATGTACTTTTTATTAAAAAATGAGCGTATTCTTTTAAAAAATCATTAAAAAAGTATAAAAAAAAACTTTTTACGCATTTTTTTACGCATTTTTTATTAAAAAAAATGAATCGCGTTGATAACATTATTTAAAAAATTCATAACAACTGCGCTATTTGTGCACTAGATGAAGTATCTAAGAAATATAAACATCAAGAAAACCAATCTGGAATTCATCACCTTCATCTGATCATTTACATGAAGAGCATTATACGGATCAAAAATCTATTGAATTTTTAAAAAATGTACTTGATTCTAAAAGAATAACATTAAATTCTTATGCTATTGAAAAATGTTTTAAAAATAGTCAATTTAAAAATTTATTAGAAAATCCACAACTCTGCTTAAATCATCTTGAACAATTTGAAAAATTGAAAAAAGAACATCCAGACGATAGTTATACAGCCGATTTTTACAAATGCAAGCTTACTTGTTTGGTAATGGAAAGAGATATAAAACCTTCTTTTGATCACACAGATGGTGATCAAACAGACGGTTTCGTAGATACTTTTACCACCAAAGTAATACCTACCGTCTCTTCTTTGATAGAAAAACTAGATGGAGCTTTAAAAAAGAAATCTGTTAAAAGAAATATCGAAAGAATTATAAAGGACGGAACCATTAATAAAAAAACTTTATTTGTTAATATATTACATGCTATTGTAACTTTATTTATTACGAGTTTTTTTAGTTTAGAAAAAGAAGAATAAAAAAATGACTACTGATGAATCTTTGTCTCGTTCTTTTAAAAATACAGAATTTAAAAATTATTTTATAGGAATTTATGCTTTTGACGAACTAAGTCAAAACCACACTCATGTTCATGTTATTAACAACATGAAAAAAAATGGTTCTTTTATTATTTATAATAATGAAACTTCCAAAGAAGCAGGTGAACATTGGAGAGCTTTGATTACATAGACAATGGACATTTTTTTTGTTTTGATAGTTTAGGAGAAGAAAGTGCGTTACAACAAATTCCCAAACATTTAAGATTTAATAGACATTTGTTTCAATCAATAGAAGAAATAAGTAGCAATGTACAAATTAACACAATTAATATAAACTACAACGAAATTGACATTAGTTCTTATATACGACAAACAAATCATTTTCCTACAGAATGGACAGCAGATAATCACGAGTTTTATTGGTTTACTAAATTTATTTTAAAATATAGTGAAATGACCGGAAATCAAAATGTCTTTTTTTCATATAACAAATTTCTTTTTCAATGGAATGATAGTAGTTTATGTGGTGCGTTTGCCGCTTATTTTGTAACTCTTTTATTTCGCACTGAAAGTGTTTTATATAGCGATCAAACTTACTTACCTTCATTGTGCAGATTGTTAAATTACTATTTCTTCGAAGTGTCAACTCTTCATGCTTCTGCACAAGTTCAATTAAATCTGTATTCATTTTTTCAATTCATTAAAAAAGAACTCTTTCCGTATCTTGATGAAACTGCCAAACAACTGTTTGAAAAAGACATGCAACTGCCTTTATATATGAGAAAACAAGAAAAACTGGAACGAGATCTATTGTCCATGAAAGCAAAAGAAATACCTTTGGATTATGATATTTTTGAAAAACAAATATTAGCTCAAAACAGTATTAAAAGATATTTAAAAGACACTGGACTCTTGAGAACAAATTACGAAGCAACGTGGGATAAATTATCATTATTAGATATTAAAGCTATTCCTTCTATATTAAACGAAGAAATATTTATTACATGCAGCAAAATGAAATCAATCGAATTTATTTGAACAATTTACCTCAATTAAAGAACGCTTATCAATTTTTAGATAATCCTATTGATGATATCATGACTAAAAAAGAAATAAAAAGGCTGCTCGCACAGAATTTAATATAAACCATCATGAAGAGATCTTTGCACACGCTCATACAAGAACTCGTAGAACAAAAATGTTTAACTTGTGGTGGATTTGGAGAACTTTTTTTTATTTTATTTAGAGAGAAGAAAAATATAGAACTTTTAAAAAATTATACGATACACATTTACAACAAAGAAGTTTTTGCGTTTAACACATCAACGAAATTAGCTGTTAAATTACATTTGTATAAATTACACTGCTCAATCTGCAAAGAAAAAAAAACTTTATTATTAAAATGCAATAAAAATAAAAAGACCGAAGAAAAACAAGACAATTATTTTTTTTGTACATATTTATTGTATAGAAGATTTTAAATAATATTTTTTTACAAAAATGTCTTTTTTTAATATATTTCAAAAACTTTGTCCGGTGGCATATAAGGGTTGGAGGGTTTGGTAACAACAGGAACGTTTGTAGTGGTTTTTGTTTTTTTGCCTTTCCATGCTTTTCTTAAACTCTATAAGAGTGAACCCACTTGCAAAGCGTTGGTTACATTTTTTGGAGTAATAAAATCAGCTATTCCTTTTCCTCGTCGTCTTCCTCGTAACGCATAACTCGTAACTCGAAATCTCTTGGATCTATAATATCTTTTCGACCTTCATCTTCTATGAACCATGTTGATTGAGATTTTAAAGCAAAAAATAAAAACTTTTTTTCTGTTATTTCAAATTGATGTTCTGTTCCGTTTTTATATATAAATACAATATTTAGTTTGTCATTTAAACGAGTTACTTTAATAAAATAGCCGTGTTTCGAAAAACAACACAAAATAAAAGGATCCTTTTTATATTGAGCACTAGCTTTAAATACTGCAATATATAAATCAATGAGTTTTCGACCTGGATAAAATTCTTCCATATAAGTTTCAAATTCCATATTTTTATATGAGAACTTCTTCTTCGAGTAACCAAATATCGAATGAGTGTTTGATTACTTCGATAAAATCCTCATATAACATTTCATATTCGTGTTTCTTTTCACCATAAATAAAATCAATATGAGCTTTATTATTAACACGAGTTACTTTGATTTGTTTACTACCGTCCAAACGAAAAAATAATTTAAAGTTTCGATTGACTTGTTTTAAACTATCATTAACTGTAAAGGTAGAAGTTTCTAAATTATCAATCGATTTATAAAATTCTTGTAAACTAGTTTTAAAATCCATTTTTTTTCAAATGAATTTTTTTATGTAAAAAACTACATTTATAGTTTTTTTTAAAAAACATCAAAAAAAACACTATTAAATATTTTTTTTAACAATATATTTTTGGTATTTGATTGCCAACAAAAAATATTTCTTTATTTACATGAGATAACGTATATAAATTATTTACAATATCATAATCTAATATTAAACCACCCAAAAACGTAGATGATTTTGTATGTCAGTTCACTTTATCACCACTTATAATTTCTGCAGTGCCATTTTTGTATTCATACGTTAAAATATAATCACCTCTCGAACTTGTATCAGTTCGTAAATTTTTCAATGAATTTTTATTATACTTTTTCATATCTTTTAATAATAGCTTATAATCAGACATGTTTTCTTTTACATGTTGTTGAAACGTTTTGATAAAACATCTCTTGCAGTACTTTTTATTGTGCGTTCTTCGATGTACATGTTTACACACTTGCAATGAATTCATTTTGTGCAATGAAACATCAACTCGCTTTGTATTTATACTTTTTTTTAATCCGCTTGAAATATAGTTTTAAAAACACCGCCAAGTACCGGTATGTTTCCTAATATGTTGCCAAGGAAACCTTTACCACGTTTTCTAATAATACGTTTTCTACCTCTTCCATATAAAGGTCTATGAGCTCTAGAATGAGGGGTTGTTCTTTTATGAATAAAAATATATCTTTTAACCCCTCTATGTTTTATACGTCTCATTTTTTCTAAAATATTGCGTTTCTTTGTTTATTTCGATCTACTTTGGTTAAAACAAATCGATAAATGTGTTTTCCCACTCGTTTCTTTTCTCGATTTTGTTTATTATTTATATACTTGCTTTTGGTTTTTCGATAACACATCAGTGCTTTTCTACAAATTTGACGCTTTACTTTTTTCAAGTTTTTCTTAACTCTTCTACGTTTTATACTTCTTAATTCTGTGTTATTAGGATCTGTTAAATCGTTTTCATCAAATGAAGATTTATCAAAAAAATCAAAAAAAGCATCCCTATGTAAAGGATATTTTCCATCTACTGTATACTTTGGTAATTTAGATGAATATTTTGGTTTTAAATTACTTTTATGTATTGAAGGTTTTGAAAACAAATTTCGTCTTACAATCATACGCGAAAAATCAATATCATCTGCTGCCATTTTTGATGGCAGCAGATGATGGGCAATTAAAGTGTCCCGATTTTGATTATTCTCATAAAAAAATACGTGATCAATTTTTAACTGTAAAATTTTTATTTGGGGAAGGCGCATTCATGTTTGGCTTGCTCGATAAGTAAACATTCTTGTAAGTTTTCTTGTTTAATTATAAATTTTAGCTTTATTAAAAGTTGTTCATACTAGTTTTTAGAGCGAAGGGATCATCCATATATTACGCAACGCTAAAATTCAACTAACAGAAAGTTCAACTAACAGTAAATTCAACTAACAGAAAATTCAACTAACAGAAAATTCAACTAACAGAAAATTCAACTAACAGAAAAATCAACTAACAGAAAATTCAACTAACAGAAAAAACAAAAAAGATTAGAAGATTTCTTTAGCAGAATCTTTGATTAAAACCAAAAATAAAAATAACTCTATTAGTCCACTTAAAACCGCCACGCAAAGGAGCAAATAATTCTCCCCTTCTTTTTTTAAATAAGTTTAGCGCTTAACCAAAAGCCATATTTACTT
This sequence comes from Hydra vulgaris, assembly GCF_038396675.1. Lineage (NCBI taxonomy): Eukaryota > Metazoa > Cnidaria > Hydrozoa > Anthoathecata > Hydridae > Hydra > Hydra vulgaris. The sequence continues at coordinate 9,081,656 of NC_088921.1, read as the reverse complement.
GTATTATAAGTTTACAAATGTCTATTAAAAAAAGGACAAATATAATAACTAGGGTTAGGGTTAGACTTCTAAAAAATTATTTTATATTTATTATTTTATATTTATATTTGACAATATTTTTTAATGCTTTTTTACTTCAAACATGAAATACATTTGAAAAAATGTTATTTTTTCAAATGTATTTCATGTTTGAACAGGTGATTTTAGGCCAAAAACATGAAAAATACCTTGGCAAAAAATATCTTAAAAAGTGTAATCTATTAAGTTCTAACTTTTTGCAATTATATTCCTTTTATATCCTGAGATAAAGAAGTTTTGTTGAAAAATTCTTTATTTTAAAGCATCGTTAGATTTTTCAATGCACCCGATTGAAAATCAAATTTTCAATATTAGGGACCAAGAATTTGTTTTTTATAAGTTTGTATATTCATTTCTTTTTATCTCGGTACATAAAGCTCATTATAATGAATTTTTACACAAAACTTGAAGTCGATTGGACAATTATAGCTCTTGCAATCTTTGCCAGAAAATTAGAAGAAGTCGTTTGATTGACCGTTGCGCAGTGGTAGCGCACATTTTTTTTTTTTTTTTTTGATTTTTTTGTTCTTTAATCTTTATATTACAAATTCGTAATATATAACGTATAATATGTATATAATGGAATTTTTACTGAGTAAGTAAAATTAAAAAAAAATCACAAAGTAACGTATATAAAACTGTAAAGTATTAGAATTTACTTCAAAGAACGCGGAACTTTTGCAGAAGTCCGATGGTCTTGTCATCACCGCTATGCTTTACTAATATTTTTGCAGAAGCCCGATGGTCTTGTCATCACCGCTATGCTTTACTAATAGTTTTGGATGCTTCAATTTAGAATGTTATTAGTTTTCGGTAGAATGAAAATAAAAATCCAAAATGCAAAAAACAAAGAATGCTGACAAAAAGAAGTTTTTGATTTTTTAAATTTTATTTCAATACATATAAAGTTAAGTAGGTACACGATTTGCTAAATAGGTAATATATAGTCGTTCAAGTGATGATAAATAAGCCTATTATTTGTTTTTGTATTTTTGTTATTGCAGTTGTTTTTGAGTTATTTAGAGTTTTTGAGTTATTAGAGTTTACATTGGTTTCGCAACAAGGTTAGTTTTATACATAGTTTTAAATGTTTTGGGGTTAATAAAAATTCATAAAGTTGTTAGTGTTTAAAATGGGATCTTTTAAAAACATTTTCAGAGTATTTAAGTTATTCGATCTTTCCAGTTAATTATTTTTGGATATTAATTTCTTACATAAACAAGGACCACGGTGCGAAATGGAAAAGCGCGAGAGACTAGTTTTTTTAAAAGGTACGTTGAAGTTTCCCGTTCCTCTCGTCTGGTGTCTATTTTTGCCATTTTGGACAAAATTCTTTGAAAAGAATGATGGAACAAGTCCAAGTTAATATTTGAGCATAAATAAAAAATTTTGGAATATATTGATTTGATATACATTTAATGCTTTCATATTTTTTAAAAGTGGCTCAGCATGCGAGAGTCTCATGCCTCAGAAACAATGGACCCGTTGTTCAAACCCCACCTATGGGCAAGTTTTGCGCAAGATGCTCTGTGATAAGACCGTAAGGACTTTTTGGGAAAACCTAAATAAAAAAATTGAAAAAAAAAAAGAAAAAAGAAGAAGGAAACAGAGGAAGATGGATATAAGATTTAAAATATTGAAAACACAAACTTATAAAACAGGTTAAAATTTTAATATACTGACCTTCCTAATTATTGTATTTATTATCAAACCCTTTCCAAAAATTTTAAAGTTGCTTCAAAATTTTTACTTTGCTTTTTATTTCTTTTTATTAATTAGCCGTTGCTATGAGCGTTGCTTGGGGAAACAAAATTTTCTTGTTAAAATAAATCACTTTTATCAGTTTTAATTTGTTTTTCTCATATAAAGATCTATATATTTTTAGACTCTACAAAAAACTACTGTTAAAAATAATGCTACTTTTGAAAATTTGGTTTTTCTAACTTTTTTAGCAGTCTATTTTCTTTTTAGCATGTAATTAAAAACTTTCCAAAGTTTTGTTAAAAATATAAATTAGTTTTTGTTGCCGTTAGAAAAGAGGATTAGAGTAACGGTTACTAAGCAGGTAAGCATTCGTTAAAACCAGAGGCGTAGAAAGAATTTTTTGGTGTTTGAGATAGGTAACTTCCAGACATGGAGCAAACTCCAAACATTTATATGTTTATACTTATGTCAAATAATGAGGGTTTGCAAAAAATTGCGATGATTGGAAGCTGGGAACAAAAAAGCCCCAAAATTTTCGCCCCCCTGCCCCAAACGTGAGAGCAACAAGTTGATGAAGTATTTTTTGTACTTTTCTTAACTAGACTTATATTCATCGATAAATTTTAGATTTCATTTTGAAATATTTTAGCGTTCAAAAATTATGACCATATAAAGTTTAAACCCCCCTCAATTTGAGGGAGTTGCAAATTTTATATGATAATAATTTTTAAACGCTAATAGATAATACTATGAAACTTAAAATTTATCGATGAATATAAGTCTAGTTAAGAATAGTACAAAAAATACTTCATCAACTTGTTGCTCTCACGTTTGGGGCAGGGGGGCGAAAATTTTGGGGCTTTTTTGTTCCCAGCTTCCAATCATCGCAATTTTTTGCAAACCCTCATTATTTGACATAAGTATAAACATATAAATGTTTGGAGTTTGCTCCATGTCTGGAAGTTACCTATCTTTAACACCAAAAAATTCTTTCTACGCCTCTGGTTAAAACGAGTTTTCTAATTTAAAAATAAATTTCAATTTGAAAAAAAAAAAAAAAGCTGTGGTTTTAAACGTTAAAACATAATAATTATTCACCAAATCACAAGCTATTACTTTACCGATACGCACGCGCATTTGAGTATTTTAAAAAGAAATAGTTCTCTTTAATTTATTTTTTAGTGTTATTATAAACCAACGAATTTCTATTGGAATTATACATAATAAAGGTATTACATCAAAAAAAAAAATTCTTGCATTATTTAGAAATAGAAAAAAAATTAGGGTTAGGGTCGCCATAAAGTTATGAATTAGAGCAAACGTGTCCTACATAAATAATGGTAAATGTTAAATGGTTAATTCCAATTTAAATACAAAGTTTAATTTAAAAAAATCATTCTAGTTTTAAAAGTTAAAGCACAGCTATATTTAAAATAAATGTTAGAATAAGCAAAAATCTCAAAAAGAACGCGTGTTTAAGTACCTTTCAAATGATTTTTTAAATTAGTTATTAAAGTGCTCCAAAAAGTCCGAACGGTTTCATTTTATTTTTTTAAGAAGTTTGCGCTTCCTTCTTTATCAATAATGTGTATATAGTCTGAGCCGGCTTTGAACCACCAGTTCTGAAGCCAGACCTCTAACTACTACCATACTAGGATAACTTTATAACATTGCACCATACTAAGATAAATCGTATGGTGTAGTGCTATAATCCAAGTTTACTTTTACTGTTTTTAAACAAGGAGTCTTAAAAGCACGTTTTGTAATTTAAAAGTACAATAACAAAAAATTCAAGTTTTTAGAGTTAGGGCTGCTCCGTAAGTAAACATCGGCTAATCTAGGTATTCTGGTTTAAATAAAAGTTTTGTTTTTTCTTTATACTAGTTTTAAGAGTTTAAGCAGCTATATTTGGACTCAATCCTAAATTTAGTAAAAATTTCCGAATGCATAGACGTTTAAGTTGCTTAGTTACCACCTGGCGTGGTAACATTTACAATCTTTTACCACCATCCGTAAGCAGCCTATACAACGTCTAAATGATTTCACAAGTTAGTATAATGTTTAACGAGCGTATTACCCAGTGAAAAAGCGCACATGGGATACGTGTGGATTTTTTCCATATGTAACCCATGTGGGGATTATTATTTTGTCCCATGTGGGTTTCACATGGTAAATCCCACATGGATTCCATATGGTAAATCCCATATGGGATACGCGTGGATTTTTACCATATGTAATCCATATGGGGATTATTATTTTGTCCCATGTGGGTTTCATATGGTAAATCCCACATGGGTTTAATGTGGTAAATCCTACATGGGATATAGGTGGAAAATACTACATGTTATTGATCTTAAATGCCACATATTTTAATCCAGATGGTATAAAAGTAGTCAATACTAGACAAATGAAAGTCCGAATGCTTCTATGATTTAATTTAAAAATTACTTAAATAGTAATTTAAAATTAATCATCGAAGCTTTCAGAGAGGCTTAACTTAATCTGGTATTTGCTACTTTATCCCGTTTGGTATTCAAAACGTGTAGCATTTTTGATCTTTTACATGTGATGTTTTCCACCTATAACCTATGTGGGATTTATCTTAAACTATTATGACGAAATTTTATAAAATTAAAAAACGTGTTGCAAAATGAATTTATTTTAAAATAAATGCTATTAATCAATACATCCAAAATGAATATTAAAAATATTATTTTTTCTTTTGCGATTTACACACCGTTTTTTGTCGGTTGAATTAATTAAATCGCTTCGGCTTGTATAATACCAAGGCTTTTAGTATCTTCTAACTTTCTTCAAACATTTTCTAAAAAAAAAAATATAAATATAAATATATATATATACATATATACATATATATATACATATATACATATATATATATATACATATATATATACATATATATATATATATACATACATACATATATATATATATATATATATATATATATATATATATATATATATATATATATATATATATATATATATATACATATATATATATATACATATATATATATATATAATATATATCATATATATATATAATATATATATAATGTATATATATAATATATATATATATATAATATATATATATTTATATTTATATTTTTTTTTTTTGAGAATGCTTGAAGAAAGTTAGAAGATACTAAAAGCCTTGGTATTATACAAGCCGAAGCGATTTAATTAATTCAACCGACAAAAAACGGTGTGTAAATCGCAAAAGAAAAAATAATATTTTTAATATTCATTTTGGATGTATTGATTAATAGCATTTATTTTAAAATAAATTCATTTTGCAACACGTTTTTTAATTTTATAAAATTTCGTCATAATAGTTTAAGATAAATCCCACATAGGTTATAGGTGGAAAACATCACATGTAAAAGATCAAAAATGCTACACGTTTTGAATACCAAACGGGATAAAGTAGCAAATACCAGATTAAGTTAAGCCTCTCTGAAAGCTTCGATGATTAATTTTAATTACTATTTAAGTAATTTTTAAATTAAATCATCAAAGCATTCGGACTTTCATTTGTCTAGTATTGACTACTTTTATACCATCTGGATTGAAACATGTGCACATTAAGTCGATAACATGTAGTATTTTCCACCTATATCCCATGTAGGATTTGCACATTAAACCCATGTGGGATTTACCATATGAAACCCACATGGGACAAAATAATAATCCCCATATGGATTACATATCGTAAAAATCCACGCGTATCCCATATGGGATTTACCATATGGAATCCATGTGGGACCCATGTGAAACCCACATGGGACAAAATAATAATCCCCACATGGGTTACATATGAAAAAATCCACACACCATGTGCGCTTTTTTCACTCGGATTAAAGCGCTCATTTAAACATTATACTAACTTGTGAAATCATTTAGACGTTGTATAGGTCTACGGATGGTGGTAAAAGATTGTAAATGTTACCACGCCAGGTGAGACTGAGCAACTTAAACGTCTATGCATTCGGAAATTTTTCTAAATTTAGGATTGAGTCCAAATATAGCTGCTTAAACTCTTAAAACTAGTATAAAGAAAAAACAAAACTTTTATTTAAACCAGAATACCTAGATTAGCCGATGTTTACTTACGGAGCAGCCCCTTTAACTCTAAAAACTTGAATTTTTTGTTATTGTACTTTAAATTACAAAACATGCTTTTAAGACTCCTTGTTTAAAAACAGTAAAAGTAAACTTGGATTATAGCACTACACCATACGATTTATCTTAGTATGGTGCAATGTTATAAGTTATCCTAGTATGGTAGTAGTTAGAGGTCTGGCTTGCAAACTGGTCGCTCAAAGCCGGCTCAGACTATATACACATTATTGATAAAGAAGGAAGCGCAAACTTCTTAAAAATAAAATGAAACCATTCGGTTTTTGAGCACTTTAATAACTAATTTAAAAAATCATTTGAAAGGGTACTTAAACACGCGTTCTTTTTGAGATTTTCTTATTTCTAAGAACATTTATTTTAAATATAGCTGTGCTTTAACTTTTAAAACTAGAATGATTTTTTTAAATTAAACTTTGTATTTAATTGGAATTAACCATTTAACATTTACCATTATTTATGTAGGACACGTTTGCTCTAATTCATAACTTTATGCCTAATTTTTTTTCTATTTCTAAATAATGCAAGAATTTTTTTTTTGATGTAATACCTTTATTATGTATAATTCCAATCTCGTTGGTTTATAATAACACTAAAAAATAAATTAAAGAGAACTATTTCTTTTTAAAATACTCAAATGCGCGTGCGTATCGGTAAAGTAATAGCTTGTCATTATTATGTTTTAACGTTTAAAACCACAGCTTTTTTTTTCAAATTGAAATTTATTTTTAAATTAGAAAACTCGTTTTAACCAGAGGCGTAGAAAGAATTTTTTGGTGTTAAAGATAGGTAACTTCCAGACATGGAGCAAACTCCAAACATTTATATGTTTATACTTATGTCAAATAATGAGGGTTTGCAAAAAATTGCGATGATTGGAAGCTGGGAACAAAAAAGCCCCAAAATTTTCGCCCCCCTGCCCCAAACGTGAGAGCAACAAGTTGATGAAGTATTTTTTGTACTATTCTTAACTAGACTTATATTCATCGATAAATTTTAAGTTTCATAGTATTATCTATTAGCGTTTAAAAATTATTATCATATAAAATTTGCAACTCCCTCAAATTGAGGGGGGTTTAAACTTTATATGGTCATAATTTTTGAACGCTAAAATATTTCAAAATGAAATCTAAAATTTATCGATGAATATAAGTCTAAGAAAAGTACAAAAAATATTTCATCAACTTGTTGCTCTCAGTTTTGGGGCAGGGGGGCGAAAATTTTGGGGCTTTTTTGTTCCCAGCTTCCAATCATCGCAATTTTTTGCAAACGTATTATTTGACATAAGTATAAACATATAAATGTCAAGTTGCTCCATGTCTGGAAGTTACCTATCTCAAACACCAAAAAATTCTTTCTACGCCTCTGGTTTTAACGAATGCTTACCTGCTTAGTAACCCGTTACTCTAATCTATTCTAACGGCAACAAAAACTAATTTATATTTTAACAAAACTTTGGAAAGTTTTTAATTAGTGTAAAAAGAAAATGAGCTCTAGAAAAAAAGTTAGAAAAACCAAATTTTCAAAAGTAGCATTATTTTTGAGCAGTTTTTTGTAGAGTCCTAAAAATATATAATTTTATATGAGAAAAACAATTAAAACTGATAAAAGTGATTTATTTTAACAAGAAAATTTTGTTTCCCAAGCAACGCTCATGCACACAACGGCTAATTAATAAAAAGAAATAAAAAGCAAAGTAAAAATTTTGAAGCAACTTTAAAATTTTTCAAAAGGTTTTGATAATAAATACAATAATTAGGAAGGTCAGTATATTAAAATTTTAACCTGTTTTATAAGTTTGTGTTTTCAATATTTTAAATCTTATATCCATCTTCCCTCTGTTTCCTTCTTCTTTTTTCTTTTTTTTTTCAATTTTTTTATTTAGGTTTTCCCAAAAAGTCCTTACGGTCTTATCACAGAGCATCTTGCGCAAAACTTGCCCATAGGTGGGAGCTGAACAACGGGTCCATTGTTTCTGAGGCATGAGACTCTCGCATGCTTGGCCGAGCCACTTTTAAAAATATGAAAGCATGAAATGTATATCAAATTAATATACTCCAAAATTTTTTATTTATGCTCAAATATAAACTTGGACTTGTTCCTTCTTACGTTTCAAAGAATTTCGTCCAAAATAGCAAAAATAGATACCATACCAGAGGAACGGGAAACTTCAACGTACCTTTTAAAAAACTAGTCTCTCGCGCTTTTCCATTTCGTACCGTGGTCCTTGTTTATATAATATATAAATTAATATCCAAAAATACTTAACTGGATTGATCAAGTAACTTAAATACTCTGAAAATGTTATTAAAAGATCTCATTTTAAACACTAACATCTTTATGAATTTTTCTTAACCCTAAAACATTTAAAACTATGTATGAAACTAACTTTGTTTTGAAACCAATGTAAACTCTAATAACTCTAAAAACTCTAAATAACTCAAAAAAACAGCAATAACAAAAATACAAAAACCAATGATGAGCTTCTCTCATCACTTGAACGACTATATATTACCTATTTAGCAAATCGTGTACTTAACTTTATATGTATTGAAATAAAATTTAAAAAACAAAAACTTCTTTTTGTCAGCATTCTTTGTTTTGCATTTTGGATTTTTATTTTCATTCTACCGAAAACTAATAACATTCTAAATTGAAGCATCCAAAACTATTAGTGGTGATGACGAGACCATCGGGCTTCTGCCAAAAAATGTGTTGAAGCATAGCGGTGATGACAAGACCATGCGGACTTCTGCAAAAGTTCCGCGTTCTTTGAAGTAAATTCTAATACTTTACAGTTTTATATACGTTACTTTGTGATTTTTTTTTAATTTTACTTACTCGTGAAAAAAGTTCATTATATACATATTATACGTTATGAATTTGTAATATAAAGATTAAAGAACAAAAAATCGAAAATGTGCGCTACCACTGCGCAACGGTCAATCAAACGACTTCTTCTAATTTTCTGGCAAAGATTGCAAGAGCTATAATTGTCCAATCGACGAGAATTTTTGTGTAAAAATTGGTAACGCAGTCACTTTTTATGTACCGAGATAAAAAGAAATGAATACAAACTTATAAAAAACAAATTCTTGGTCCCTAATCTGAAAATTTGATTTTCGATCGGGTGCATTGAAAAATCTAACGATATTAAAATAAAGAATTTTTCAACAGAAATATCAGGATATAAAAGGAATATAATTGCAAAAAGTTAGACTTAATAGATTACACTTTTTAAGATATTTTTTAGAGGTATTTTTCATGTTTTTGTAAAAATCACCTGTTCAAACATGAAATACATTTGAAAAAATAACATTTTTTCAAATGTATTTCATGTTTGAAGTAAAAAAGCATTAAAAAAGGTGTTTCTGCAAATATAAATATAAAATAATAAATATAAATAAATTTTTAGAAGTCTAAACCCTAACCCTAGTTATTATATTTGTCCTTTTTTTAATAGACATTTTGTAAACTTATAATACAAGTAAATATGGCTTTTGGTTAAGCACTAAACTTATTTTAAAAAAAGAAGGGGAAAATTATTTGCTCCTTTGGATCGTTTTAGTGGACTAATAGAGTTATTTTTATTTTTGGTTTTAATCAAAGATTTCTGTAAAGAAATCTTCTAATCTTTTTTGTTTTTTCTGTTAGTTGAATTTTCTGTTAGTTGATTTTTCTGTTAGTTGAATTTTCTGTTAGTTGAATTTTCTGTTAGTTGAATTTTCTGTTATTTACTGTTAGTTGAACTTTCTGTTAGTTGAGAGTTGCGTAATATATGGATGATCCCTTCGCTCTAAAAACTAGTATGAACAACTTTTAATAAAGCTAAAATTTATAATTAAACAAGAATGTTTACTTATCGAGCAAGCCAAACATGAATGCGCCTTCCCCAAATAAAAATTTTACAGTTAAGCAGTTATTTTTTTATGAGATAATACGAAAATCGGGACACTTTAATTGCCCATCATCTTGTCCATCAAAAATGGCAGCAGATGATATTGATTTTTCACGTATGATTGTAAGACGAAATTTGTTTTCAAAACCTTCAATACATAAAAGTAATTTAAAACCAAAATATTCATCTAAATTACCAAAGTATACAGTAGATGGAAAATATCCTTTACATAGGGATGCTTTTTTTGATTTTTTTGATAAATCTTCATTTGATGAAAACGATTTAACAGATCCTAATAACACAGAATTAAGAAGTATAAAACGTAGAAGAGTTAAGAAAAACTTGAAAAAAGTAAAGCGTGAGATTTCTAGAAAAGCACTGATGTGTTATCGAAAAACCAAAAGCAAGTATATAAATAATAAACAAAATCAAGAAGAAAACGAGTGGGAAAACACATTTATCGATTTGTTTTAACCAAAGTAAATCAAATAAACGAAAAAAACGCAATATTTTGGATTCAAGAAAACATAGAGGGGTTAAAAGATATATTTTTATTCATAAAAGAACAACCCCTCATTCTAGAGCTCATAGACCTTTATATGGAAGAGGTAGAAAACGTATAAACGTGGTAAAGGTTTCCTTGGCAACATATTAGGAAACATACCGGTACTTGGCGGTGTTTTTAAAACTATATTTCAAGCGGATTAAAAAAAAGTATGAATACAAAGCGAGTTGATGTTTCATTGCACAAAATGAATTCATTGCAAGTGTGTAAACATGTACATCAAACACACAATAAAAAGTACTGCAAGAGATGTTTTATCAAAACGTTTCAACAACATGTAAAAGAAAACATGTCTGATTATAAGCTATTATTAAAAGATATGAAAAAGTATAATAAAAATTCATTGAAAAATTTACGAACTGATACAAGTTCGAGAGGTGATTATATTTTAACGTATGAATACAAAAATGGCATTGCAATTATAAGTGGTGATAAAGTGAAACTGACATACAAAATCATATTTCTTTTTGGGTGGTTTAATATTAGATTATGATATTGTAAATAATTTATACGTTATCTCATGTAAATAAAGAAATATTTTTTGTTGGCAATCAAATACCAAAAATATATTGTTAAAAAAAATATTTAATAGTGTTTTTTTTTGATGTTTTTTAAAAAAAAACTTGTAGTAAATCTAGTTTTACATAAAAAAATTCATTTGAAAAAAAATGGATTTTAAAACTAGTTTACAAGAATTTTAAAACATATTGATAATTAAAAATTCTACCTTTTTACAGTTAATGATAGTTTAAAACAAGTCAATCGAAACTTTAAATTATTTTTTCGTTTGGACGGTAGTAAACAAATCAAAGTAACTCGTGTTAATAATAAAGGTTAGTATTGATTTTATTTATGGTGAAAAGAAACACGAATATGAAATGTTATATGAGATTTTGTGAAAATCAAATCGAACACTCATTCGATATTTGGTTACTCGAAGAAGAAGTTCTCATATAAAAATATGGAATTTGAAACTTATATGGAAGAATTTTATCCAGGTCCGAAAACTCATTTCGTTCTCCTGTTCATATTAAAGCTAGTGCTCAATATAAAAAGGATCCTTTTATTTTGTGTTGTTTTTCGAAACACAGGCTATTTTATTAAAGTAACTCGTTTAAATGACAAACTAAATATTGTATTTATATATAAAAACGGAACAGAACATCAATTTGAAATAACAGAAAAAAAGTTTTTATTACTTTAAAATCTCAATCAACATGGTTCATAGAAGATGAAGGTCAAAAGATATTATAGATCCAAGATTTCGAGTTACGAGTTATGCGTTACGAGACGACGAGGAAAAGGAATAGCTGATTTTATTACTCCAAAAAATGTAACCAACGCTTTGCAAGTGGGTTCACTCTTATGAGAGATTTCAGGAAAAAGCATACAAAAGCACAAAAAAACAAAAACCACTACAAACGTTCCTGTTGTTACCAAACCCTCCAACCCTTATATGCCACCGACAACTGAAATATATTAAAAAAAGAGCATTTTTGTAAAAAAATATTATTTAAAATCTTCTATACAATAAATATGTACAAAAAAAAATAATTGTCTGTTTTTCTTCGGTCTTTTTATTTTTATTGCATTTTAATAATAAAGTTTTTTTTCTTTGCAGATGTAATTTATACAAATGTAATTTAACAGCTAATTTCGTTGATGTGTTAAACGCAAAAACTTCTTTGTTGTAAATGTGTATCGTATAATTTTTTAAAAGTTCTATATTTTTCTTCTCTCTAAATAAAATAAAAAAAAAAGTTCTCCAAATCCACCACAAGTTAAACATTTTTGTTCTACGAGTTCTTGTATGAGCATATAAGAATCTCTTCATGATGGTTTATATTAAATTCTGTGCGAGCAGCCTTTTTATTTCTTTTTTAGTCATGATATCATCAATAGGATTATCTAAAAATTGATAAGCGTTCTTTAATTGAGGTAAATTGTTCAAATAAATTCGATTGGATTTCATTTTGTGCATGTAATAAATATTTCTTCGTTTAATATAGAAGGAATCACTTTAATATCTAATAATGATAATTTATCCCACGTTGCTTGGTAATTTGTTCTCAAGAGTCCAGTGTCTTTTAAATATCTTTTAATACTGTTTTGAGCTAATATTTGTTTTTCAAAAATATCATAATCCAAAGGTATTTCTTTTGCTTTCATGGACAATAGATCTCGTTCCAGTTTTTCTTGTTTTCTCATATATAAAGGCAGTTGCATGTCTTTTTCAAACAGTTGTTTGGCAGTTTCATCAAGATACGGAAAGAGTTCTTTTTTAATGAATTGAAAAAATGAATACAGATTTAATTGAACTTGTGCAGAAGCATGAAGAGTTGACACTTCGAAGAAATAGTAATTTAACAATCTGCACAATGAAGGTAAGTAAGTTTGATCGCTATATAAAACACTTTCAGTGCGAAATAAAAGAGTTACAAAATAAGCGGCAAACGCACGCACATAAACTACTATCATTCCATTGAAAAAGAAATTTGTTATATGAAAAAAAGACATTTTGATTTCCGGTCATTTCACTATATTTTAAAATAAATTTAGTAAACCAATAAAACTCGTGATTATCTGCTGTCCATTCTGTAGGAAAATGATTTGTTTGTCGTATATAAGAACTAATGTCAATTTCGTTGTAGTTTATATTAATTGTGTTAATTTGTACATTGCTACTTATTTCTTCTATTGATTGAAACAAATGTCTATTAAATCTTAAATGTTTGGGAATTTGTTGTAACGCACTTTCTTCTCCTAAACTATCAAAACAAAAAAAATGTCCATTGTCTATGTAATCAAAGCTCTCCAATGTTCACCTGCTTCTTTGGAAGTTTCATTATTATAAATAATAAAAGAACCATTTTTTTTCATGTTGTTAATAACATGAACATGAGTGTGGTTTTGACTTAGTTCGTCAAAAGCATAAATTCCTATAAAATAATTTTTAAATTCTGTATTTTTAAAAGAACGAGACAAAGATTCATCAGTAGTCATTTTTTTATTCTTCTTTTTCTAAACTAAAAAAACTCGTAATAAATAAAGTTACAATAGCATGTAATATATTAACAAATAAAGTTTTTTTATTAATGGTTCCGTCCTTTATAATTCTTTCGATATTTCTTTTAACAGATTTCTTTTTTAAAGCTCCATCTAGTTTTTCTATCAAAGAAGAGACGGTAGGTATTACTTTGGTGGTAAAAGTATCTACGAAACCGTCTGTTTGATCACCATCTGTGTGATCAAAAGAAGGTTTTATATCTCTTTCCATTACCAAACAAGTAAGCTTGCATTTGTAAAAATCGGCTGTATAACTATCGTCTGGATGTTCTTTTTTCAATTTTTCAAATTGTTCAAGATGATTTAAGCAGAGTTGTGGATTTTCTAATAAATTTTTAAATTGACTATTTTTAAAACATTTTTCAATAGCATAAGAATTTAATGTTATTCTTTTAGAATCAAGTACATTTTTTAAAAATTCAATAGATTTTTGATCCGTATAATGCTCTTCATGTAAATGATCAGATGAAGGTGATGAATTCCAGATTGGTTTTCTTGATGTTTATATTTCTTAGATACTTCATCTAGTGCACAAATAGCGCAGTTGTTATGAATTTTTTAAATAATGTTATCAACGCGATTCATTTTTTTTAATAAAAAATGCGTAAAAAAATGCGTAAAAAGTTTTTTTTTATACTTTTTTAATGATTTTTTAAAAGAATACGCTCATTTTTTAATAAAAAGTACATTTTTTTAGTTATGGATGATAGATATAGAATATATTAGCAACAACGATATTCATCCTTGGAAAAAACATTGTGTTCGTGAACTGTGTTTAAGATCAGTTAACGATAAAAAATATTACCACGTACAAGTCATACCGTGTGTAAAATTTGAAGAATTACCAGAAAAATTCAAAAAAACTTATAATTATTGCTTAAATAATATTCATGGATTATCGTACTATCCATCTTTTAAATCTTGTGTCGACATTATATTCTGTTGTTCAGTAATTTCGTATTTAAAAGAACAATTTGACAAGTATGAATTTAATTTAGTTTTTTATAAAGGTGGGCATATTGAAAAAGATGTTTTGGAAGCTGTAAAAAACAACAATGTTTTTAGTTTTGATATATCACGTTTTTTGTTTCCTAAAATAGCAAAACTGCCTCATTATGCAAACAATGAAGATTTGTGTTTAGAACATTTTCAGCACAGCGTTTATAGATATCATTCATACGAACATTGTGCTAAATATGAAACTTTTATGTTTTCAATGTATTTAGAAGATTTTGTAAATGGATTCATAAACAACGGTTGCGTTGAGCAATATACTGAGTTGTGTGTAAAAGAATACGCAAATTTGATTTCACTTATAAAAGAAAACTTACAATGTATGAGACTTTTAAAAAAAGACACATGTGATTGTTTTAATAATATATTTAAAATAAGCAATCTTGTATTATCAACTTTTTGACATGGAAAAAAATAAAAAAAATAAAAATGTCTTTTTTATAATCCTTCTTTAGAGTTTAAATAATACTTGGTATAATTGACATCTTTGTGAATAGGACGACTCGAGACCATTTTGTTGTTATCGTAATTATAGACTTGATCGTCTTTTCTGTATAGAATTATTGAAATGTTAAAGTTTCTTTTAAAGAAAAAAAACCATTGAGCTGTAGGAAACATTTCTATTAAACTTTTATCGTGAAAATTGCAATGATTGAAAGCTTTATATATATAAACTTTATCGCCTTCTGTGTAAACTTTTTTATCAATAAAATAAATATAAATAGGTGTAGGTGTATAAATGGTGAAATATACATTATGAAAAAGCTTGTCTTGATACGAAAAAAAAGGTTGTTGCATGCAAGCTGGATAAACGTTTTCTTATATTTTACAGTTTTTTTTCAATTCGTCAAATTCCCATTTGATGGTTATAAAAGGAAACAAAAAATAATATTTTAATGATAATTTAAGTTTGCTTTTCCACGAAGTACATTTATTTGCAATTTTTGTTTTGTAATAAAGTTTATAAACTTTAATAAATTCTTCCATCTTTTTCTTTGTTCTTCATATCGATTTTCTGTAGTTGTTTTTATTATATATAAAAATTCTTCGTTGATCATGCGAGTTGCTTCAAACATGCTATTTAACCACGAGGGTGATTGTTCTTTAAAAGTCATTTGGCAACGAGAAACTTTTTCAAATAAATTGTAAGAGTTTTCATAGTCTTTAGCAATAAAAATATAGTACAAATCAACAAACTTTTCTTCTTCCAAGTTTAATTCCAAATTCCATTTTTTTAAGTAAGAAAAGATGATATCGAGCCACTCTTCGTAAGTGTTGTTTAAATGATGAAGTTTAAACAACATAGGATGTAATTCATTATCAGGATAAAATAGTTGAAGCGCTTTAATCAGACTTTGATCGAGTTGTTTGCTAGTCATTCTCTTTTTCAAAAATGAACTAGAATATTTTTTTTACAACTCTTTATATAGGAAAAAAAATGTATAAAAAACAAGTTTTTTATGAATAAAACAGGTTTTTTCAACTAAAAATAATTTTTACAATAGGTTACATAATAAATTTATTCTTCTTCTGGATCAAATTTAATTTTTTTTCCTTCGCTTTCTTTTTCGGCTAGAGAATCACCTGCTCTTCTTAAATTTTGATTAAAATTTCGATCTATACCTTTTTTATTGAACGTGCTTATAAAAGAAGGTTATATAGACAACAAACGTTTGTATTCAGTAAAATGAATCTCCTCTTCCTCTTTTCCTAATCGTATACTGAATGAAGTAAAATCAATAGTTTTTAATATTTTTGTTTTAGGATAAGCTAGATTTTGATATGCTATATTTTGAGCAGTTTTGAATTCATTCATTAAACTTTCCAACATTTTTTTGAAATTTTATTGTGGTTAAATTTAAAGATCACGTTATAAGTGAGTTCTCCTTTGGACATTTTAAATGTGTTGTCATCTTTGGTTAATTTAAGTTCTGCTCTGAATAAATAATTTGTTTTCTTCAAATCACACATTTCTCGATATTTCCATGGTAACAATATATCACAACCATCGTTTTTTTGTTTGTATAACAATTCTTTTTTAGAATAGTTGAATTGAGCAAGTGGTTTTAAAGTAACAGTTGAATATTGATTATCTTTTATATTTTTTTCTTCCTTAAATTCAATGAGCCATAAAGTACAAGCTGCCAAGTCTGCAAATTTAATATAGTTGTTATCATTGCAGTAAACAACTTCAAATTTGTTTTCTTCCATTTTTTTTGCAGATGGGCTTTGAATAAATTTTAAATCAAAATGAAGTCCTTTTATACTGTTTTGAGTTAAAGAGAGAGATTAAAAAAACAAGAACAAAACAAGTTTTTTTTTGAAGAATGTTAATCTGTTTATATTATGCAAGTATCAAAGTTCAAAAGTATGATGATCACATTTGAACTTTAAACTTTATGATGTCATGCAAAGTTCAAAGTTCAAATGTGGTATTATGACGTTTTCTGAACTTTGATACTTTAATTTTAATAAGATGAGTTGTTATGACAACCTTTTTATATAAAAAGGTAAAAAATATCGTTCAAACACAACAGTTTCGAGACACAACAGTAATAAAGGTAAGTCGAAGAAAAAATGGATCGATGTGTATTTGACGATAAAAATTGTAAAAATTGTGTAAAATCGCCAAAGGAATTGAGTTATTATGAAAATACTCGTTTACAAATCGTAAAATTAAAATACAAATATTTCAATCAAAAGCCTGTTTTAGATAATACTTCTTGTTTAGAAGAATATGATCAAGAATTGGTAAAAAATGTAGACAATTTATTATTACAAATATATATAGATACCGAATTTCAGACCATGGAAATTTCAATGTTACCTTATATTGATGAACTTTATAAGAGAGCTTTAAATTTAAATGATTTAGAACAATTTGATTTTTATTATAATTGGTTTGGTTTTTGTAATGGTTGTGAAAAAAAAATTTTATTCTGTTTCAACTGTTTCTTTTGTAATTTAAGTTTTTATCAAGAATGCATTTATATTCATAGAGAAAAAAGGACACACGCAGTTTATTCTTTTTATTTTAAAAATATTGTATTGTTTAAATTTTTTAGATGATTAAAATAAGAGATAATCAAGAATGGTCATTTTATGAAACAAAGCAGAGCGCTTGTTTTGATTTAAAAAGTACGAAACATTATATACTTCAACCTGATGAACGTATTTTAATTAATACTGGTATATATATTAAAGAAATAGATCCGGATTTAGTAGGACAAATATATTCCAAATCAGGTATTGCTTATAAACATGGTGTTATTGTATTGAATACTCCTGTAATAATAGACAGCGATTATAAAGAGAAATTAAAGTGTTGCTATGGAATACTTCTAAATATGGTTATGATATTAAACGTGGAGAAGCTGTTGCTCAAATGGGATTTTTAAAAATATTTAAAGCAGTAAAAATAGTAGCAGAATTCGACGGATGTTTTTGTCGTTAAGTGACCATGTCAATGATTAAAGATGTAGAAAGAAAAGGGGTTTGGTTCAACAGGAAAATAATTTTTTATAGAAATAATTTGTAATTTTTTTATTTTAGAAAATTAAAAAAAATGAATTGGGAATTTAAAGAATCTTTGGATGTTATTTTAATTCTGGATATTGAACAATATCGACGTTTGCGAAGAATAATTGATTACATTGAAAATATTCAAACTATTTCGTTTGATGATGATGTGGGTGTTAATTTTAACACTATGCAGTTAATGTTTATTCAAACAATTCAAAGTCTTTCGTTAGAACAATTAGACGCATATTTGGATATTTTTGCTATAATACATACCTCTTCTATGAAAAAAGAAGAGTGTTTAATAAATAATAAAATTAATGGATTATTTGATATTTTCATAGATATGATGGATGAGAATAGAAAGAATGAATTTGAGAATTCTATTCAAAGTATTATAAATAATGTAAAATTTATTACAAAAAATTTTTCAGATTTACTTAATTTGGGATATGATCATATTAAATATAATCATGATTTAGAATATGATTTTGAAAATTTATTAAATATTGAATGATTTTTTAGATTAATAAAAAACATGGAAATTATTTCAAAGAAGAATATTTGGGAATCGATCAAAGAAGAAAATATTATCATGTATAAAATGTTTCAAGATATGAAAGAGTTTTTAGAAAACAAAAATTTTAGTAAAGTAAATGAAGAAAAATTAAAACAAATGAAACTTTGTGTTCGCGATATTGATGATGGTTTGTTAATGTATCGCTGGGACGATATAAAAATACACAATTTGTATTTAAAAATGATTATGAAAATGTTTTTAAAATGTAATAACACTATCGTTTTTTTTTATGAATGGCAAGAAAGTTATATTGCGATAACAGCTAAAGATAAAAAAATTTTAGAATGTATATTGTATTTACGAAATCGTTTTGTAGAATTATTAAGAAGAACTATATTAAAAACTGTTAATTTTCATGATAGTATTATAAATATTGTAAATATTAATAATATTGTATAATTATTATTTAGTTAAAAAACACGGAGTTAAATAAAAAACATTTTTAGTTTTTATTTTAGAATTGAATAAAATGGAGTTGAATAAAAAACATATTGTAAATACTAATAATATTGTATAATTATTTTTTATTTGAATAAAAAACATGGAAACCAATTCAAAAATATGGGATAAAGGTATTGTTGAATATATTATACAGTATGAAGATATCAACTACGAAAAATTACCCTATTGATTTAATGTTTGTTGTAAAAAAAGTGATACCAGTGATTATAAGTTATGGCGCACTTTGAAACACTTATCTAAAGTATTATATCTTCGTTTTGGTCGCTTGCAAGAATTTTTAAAATGTGGTTTTCATCAAGAGAAAATATTAATGGAATTGCAAGAGGTTATGGAAGAAATTAATGAAAATAGTGAATTTATTAAAAAGTATTTATTTTTACGAAATTTTTTCACCGAGATCGTTTCACTCATGTTGATCATTTCAAATTTTGGTATCAAAGAAGATCAAAATAGAGTTGATAACGAAAAAGAAGAATTTAATAAAAGAGAACAAGCAATGATTTCACTTGTAAAATCACAATACCCAGATTTTGAATTGAAAGAAACAAGTTATTTATCTAAAAACGAAGAACGTTTGAGATTAAGAATAATTATTAGAAATTATTTTATTACTTTGTTTACAAATATAATTATGATGTAAAAATTTTTTATATTTGTATTTTTTACATTTGCATGCTTTTATAAAGATTTTTTGTATTTTAGGTTAACTAATAAAAAATGGAATTCATTACAGATATTAAATATGGAAAATATGGAGAATTTTTAAAAATTGGTAAAAAGCTTGATAAAAAAAACCCTAATATTGCTTCTGAATATGAATTTCTCAACGATTTTGTTAAATATGGTATTTATGCTATTCGATTTGATAAAGACTTTGATAATGATAGTGTAAAAGAAGCTAATGAGGAAATGATTAAATTAATTCGAGAAGCTGGTGAGAAAGATTGCTTTAAAGGTAGAATGAAAACTTTACAAATTTATATGAAAGCAGTATATAAATTATATAAGAATAATAAAAATTATAATAAAAGTTTAAAGAGAAAAATCTTAAAAAAAAGCAGAATCAAAATAAAAGAGATGAGCTCATGTTTGATTTCATTTAAAAAAATGTTCCTGAATTTAACAAGGAAATAATGAATCATTTTTATTATCAAAACGAATCTGAAAAGTTGTTAATTTTTCGAGAGAATTTGCAACGATCATTTTTGAATACGATGGAATATTTGAATACTTTTGTAGATTACTGATAAAATTGTCAATAAATTTTTTTGTAATTCTTTTTTAGCTTACATAATTAATTGGAAAATAATATAGTGATTTCTTCAAACTTTGTAGTACGATCTTCAAACAGTGTTATTAAACCACCAATTTCATCGTTTCGTTATTTAGAAACTTGTTCATGTTGTAAACATAAGACTAAACTTGTATATGTAATGAACGCTTTCCAAAAATAATTTTGTAATTTTTTTATTTAGATTACATAATAAAAAATGGCAGATTTTGAATTTCAAGTTGAAAATTTAATTACTCAACTTTTGATAAAAACAGCTGTTCTTCACTATAATACTCAATATATGCAGTGGTTAAAGCAAGAAATAGACTCTTGTTCGAATGAATGTTGTACTCATTTTAATATTTGCGAATCTTGTAAAACAAATAATGAATGCATTCGAGAATACATTCGCGATGAAAATATTATAGAATTAGTAATTGAAATATTTGAAAATTATAATCAAATATAATTATTTGTAAAAAAATTTTTTTCAGATTTCATAATAACATGGATATAATTCTTGAAGTGGATTTTATTAAAAATGCTAATGGAGATATTGATATGATTATTGATGAAAGTAAAACAATAATGAAACTCGACTTGTTCAAATTTGTGAGTAAACAACAGTTTGTTAATGAAGAAATGAGTAAAGAACAGTTTGATGGTGAAGAAATGACTAAAAAACAGTTTGATCAGTTTGTAAAAGAAATTCGAGAAATAAATCCGAAAAAATTGCGAGTAAAAAATTATTCTGAAAATGATTCTTTGAATTATGATCCTTGGCAGTTTATCAATAAAGATGATTTGAAAATTTGTGAAATAGTTTCAAAAAAAATTGGCTGTTTAAAAGAATTACTTTATGTTATTTGTAAACAACACGATTATACATATGTTGCTCTTTGTAAAATTGCTCAATGTGATTGTTCTTCCCATTGTGGACTTTGTAATATAAATGCTGGTTTTATTCATGTAGCTTTAAGAAAAGCATATCGTATATATTTTTGAAATATTTTTTACATTGAAAAATAATTTGTTTTTTAGATTACATAATAAAAAAATGAATTATGATCTTTGGCAGAATAATTTGTTTTTTAGATTACATAATAAAAAAATGAATTATGATCCTTGGCAGAATAATTTGTTTTTTAGATTACATAATAAAAAAATGAATTATGATCTTTGGCAGAATAATTTGTTTTTTAGATTACATATTAAAAAAATGCAAATAAAACTCGAAGAAATTGTATTAAAAGCATCTAAAAAAGTTGATTTATCAAAAGAAGAATTGCTGGAAATTTATGAAAATCAAAATGAATCAATTAATATTTTGGCTAACTGTGATTGTTTAGACTATAATGATGATCAACTTATTTGTATGAGTTGTATATATTCGTCTGAAAAAGTAAAAGAGTTTTATGATATGATGTTAAAAGCTTCTATAAAGATTGGTTTAACAATAGAACAATTAAACAAAACTTTTTTTAATTATAAATATCAAATAAGTGATTTGGGTAATTGTAAATGTCTTTTGGAACAAATACGTTCAGATTGTGTATTTAAAAAAAATGAAATTATTTTTTGTGAAAACAACAGTTTTATTAGAAATTTATTTGATTAATTTGTATTTTTATAATTTTTTAAGTTACATAATAAAAAAATATCTAAAACAACCTTTGAAGAATTTGATTTATATCGTTTAGTAAAGAATGAAGATATTGATTTCGATGATTTATTAGATTATGTTGCTCAATATGATTCAAGTGGTGAAATAGAAAAATGCATGCTCTCAATGAACGAATGTCAAATTGTTACTTGTAGTTTTAAGTCGTGCAAATCTTGTCAAAAAAAATTTGAAAAAGTAAAAAGATATATATTCGACAATGATCTCAAAACAAAATATCAAATGGAATTATTGACAAAAAAATAGTTTTTCATAACAATTTTGATGTTGTCTTGATCGACGATTGTTTCTTCTTTAAAGTCACCTTTTCTAATTCGACAAACAGAGTTTTTTACATTTTACTGTATTTTTTTGATTACATAATAAAATGGAAAATAATAATATTAAAATGGTTGCAAAGAAAACAGGACTTTCAAAAAATTTATTAAAGAACATTTTCAAGTATTATAAAAATGAAATTCTTAATTTGAGTTTGTGCGAATGTAAAGAAAATATGTGTTTGATTTGCAAAAAAACTTTATTTATATTTAAAGAAATGAATGTAATAATTCTAAAAAGTACTCTAAAAATAATTGTAAACACGAATTATATATAGATTAAATTTTTATTATTTTTAGCAAAAATGAAAAATGTCTAGTAAAAATAATGAAAAATTGATAAAAGTGTTAAAAATGAATAAAGCATCGAACAATAGTATTTAATGAAGAAGAAACATTAGCTATTCGATTTTTATTACTTATGAACAAAGATGTTGGTTTTGACAATGATGGTTTTTTATCTAGATTAGAAAAAAAGATGGATGCAAACATTATTTATATGATGTTTTTTGTAAAATATGCTATTATGTATTTATATTCAAAATAAATTTTATTTTTTTCAGCAAATAAAAAAATGTTATCCTTACAACAACAAAAAGCATTTCAATGGCTCAACGAAGGTCTCAATTTTTTATTAGTGGAGGAGCTGGATGTGGAAAAAGTTATATTGTCAATTAATTTGCTCAAAGTACACAAATCTACAAAACAATATATATCACAGCAAGTATGGGAAAAGCAGCTTATTTATTAAATGGTATGACAATACACAATTTTGCAGGTATTGAAACAGGTGTAAAAGCATTAGATTATTATATGAAGCATATGCATCCTGAAGTGAAAAAACGATGGTTGGAGACGGATGTTTTAATTATTGATGAAATATCAATGCTTAACGCTCAAACCTTTAATTTATTGCATTTTTTAGCTTGTAAGATTAAACAATGCGATGATGAACTTTTTGGAGGTATACAAGATATTGCTTGCGGTGATTTGTTACAACTACCTCCAGTAAAAGGTGAATTTGTATTTAAATCAAACATATGGCAACAATACATGATCAATGTTCTGATTTTAACGGAATGTTTCAGACAAAAAGAAGATGCTCAATTTTTTGGAGCTTTAAACGAAATACGTTTTGGTCAAGTGTCTGATCAAACTATCGAATATTTTATGGATCGTTGTTTTGAAAAGGATGAAAACATCAACATTAAATACACGAGATTATTTTTTAAAAATATTGAAGTTGATACTTATAACAATAACAAATTGAACGACATAAAGAACGAAGGAAGGTGGTTTTATGCTAAAAATGTAATCAAAAATCCAAAGGTTCAAATCACGTTTCAAATTCCAGCTGCTGTTTATCTTAAAATAAATGCTATTGTTATGCTTGTCAGAAATATGAATGTCGAAGAAGGTTTGTGTAACGGCACTATGGGAGTGGTAACATTGATTGAAAATAATGCTGTTTGGGTAATTATGAATAAAAAAGAAGTTAAAATTGAATGTATAAAAGAAGAATTTTTAGATTGTTCTCATGAAGTTGTGGGTTCGAGAATAGGATTACCTTTAAAGTTGGCTTTTTCTTTTACCGTTCATAAAGCGCAAGGAAGTACAATGAATAAAGCAGTTATTAATTTTACTTCAAACGCTTTTAATAATAGTCTTTATTATGTTGCTTTATCACGAGTTTGTTATAAAGATGATATTTTTATTATTATAAATAAAAAAACAGAATTACGAAAAATTTTTAAAAATTTAACTGCTAATTCTGATGTTATTGAATATTATAAAAAATACATGTAAATTTTTTTTTCAGATATAAAATGAAATTTAAAATTAAAACTGAGGAAAATCAATTTAGTAATAATAGCAAGTATAGAGAACTTCTTTATTATATTGAAGACGATTTTAAAGATGAAGATATTGTCGAAGAAATAAAACTTAATGATGAAACGCAAACCCCTGATGAAATTGTTTACCATGTAGAACAAAAAACATTGGAAGGATTTGAAATTGAAATGAAAAATAGTAGTACTTTTGCAGATTTGTTTCAAAATTTTTTAATTGGTTACAACATTGTTACTTTGTGTTGCAAATCTATTCAAGATGGTTATTGTAAAATAATGAAGCGATGTTACAATTCGCCAGTTTACTTTATAAAACCTTTAGAAGGTCCGACCAATGTACGTTTTATTCAAGACGCCAATATTCGAGCAGTTTTTAATATTTTAGAAAACGAAAGCGGATGGAGATTATTACGGTTGTGTAATATTAAAGTCAAATCGCTAAGTAATTTATCTGAAAGATCAATGACGAAATTACGAGATTTTGAATTGAGCGGTTATAAAAAAAAAATGGAAATGACAGATGATCAAATTAAAAAAAAGAAAGCAAGCGATAAAAAATATTATGAAAAAGATAAACAAAAAAGAAAGCAAACAATAAAAAATATTATGAAAAAGTTAAACAAAAAAAGAAGGAAAATAAATTAAAAATTTTAAATGAAAAGCAAAAAAATATCGACGAATGGTTTGGTGAATGGTATAGACCACATTCTATTACACAATGGGAAAATTCAGATAAAGGTCTTTTTTATACCAAATTATCTTATAAACAAAAAAGAAAAATGTTTTTAGATTATAGTATTTTGTTTGAACCTGGTTTATGTTTTTATTCTGCTTTACTTATTTCTTTGTTGGCTCGAGAATGGAATGTGAGTACAATTAAAGAATGGAATCAAAAAGTTTTGGAAAAAAACAATTCCGATTTACAATCTGAAGAAAACATTTTACAACTTCTTTTTGAAAATCAAAACGAAGAAAATGTTACATCTTGGAAAAACGTTTTAAAAAATTTAAAAGAAAAATCTAAAAATATGTCTTTTAAAACTTTGTTAGATTTGTGTCACTCTTTTGCTTACGAAAATACTTATGATCGTATTAATGTTAAAATTTTTGCAGTTAATAAAAATGACACAAAAATTCGTTTACTACATGATAAATTAAAATCACAATATAAAAGTACTGTTACAGAACTATTAAAAGTAGTATATGAAAGCGCAAACATTACTAAAGAAGATCAAGATTCTCAAAGAGTTTTTGTTGATGAAAGCGAAAGAACAAAAGCTAATGAACGTAGAAAAACAATCAACACTATAAAAATTTGTGTTTTTCAAAAAGACAATTCTTTTCATGCTATAAGCATGTTAAATGAAAAATTTTCTAGTGTACTTTCTTATGCTTATCAGTCACGTGTTCTTTTTCATTGTTCAGAATGTGGGCAAAAATTTACTCGTGAACATCAATGTGAAGGTTATTATAAACCTGATAAATTTATATATGGCGAGCGTATTACTCATTACGATCCTCAAAAATCATTTATGTGCGCTAGCAGAAATATATTTCCTTTTTTAATGACATTTGATTGTGAAACAAGTATTACAAAATCAGAAGACAAAGCGAGTTTAAAAGTTAAACCTTTATCTGAATTGAGTTATCATTGTCACAGCATTGTTATTCAATGTATCAGCGAAAAATTAGCAAAAGAGTGTTTTGGTTTGGATGAGCAAGGACATGTTATCACACAATGGATTTTTTATTATGAAAATACGATTGAAAGTTTAGAAAGAAATCCTCTAATTTATTTACCTTCCTATTTTCAAGAAGGAGTTTCTTTACTTCACAAAACACATAGACGTATATTATGGGAAAAATGAAACTCTTCTTGTGAAAATATAGAAAAACTAAAAATGGAACTGAGAGTTTACGATTTAATTGCTTTGGCGGATACTTTGGTAAGATTTGTTTACAAAATTTGTTTACCTCGTTTTGAAAATTTAAATATAACATTAGAGGAGAGAAATTTAATATAGGACGAAGAAAATCCTTTATGTACTATTTGCAGATATCCAGCAGATAAAATTCGTTATTCTGATATTTATAAAAATAAAATTTTCTACTTCACTATCACCTCAAGAAATTGAAAGATTAAATCATAACGAATTTCACATTTATGACGATAAACGAATTCAAGTGGTTAATATGATGTTTAAAAGAATAGGCTTATTAGAATTGTTCATGTTACCCATCGATGTACAAAATTATTTAATCAACAACGATTCTGAAAAAATAATACAAGATTTATTCAAAGTATCTACTTTATATTATATTTGCTGTAGATGGTGGGAAAAATTTGCACACATACGAGCTACTAATGGCTTGTTGAGTGATTATGTTCGAATTGATAGTGATGAACTTGTTGATTATATGAAACAATTAGCTTCACTCGTCATGTCTGAAAAACAATTTAAAATATACTTTGAAAACGTCAACATTGAATTGTTAGAAGATGCTTACTTTTTAAACAAAATTTTTTTAAAGTGCATTCACCATTTATGTGGTGAATATAGTGATCCTATTCTATTTTTAAATCTTATGAAAAAATTTAAACAACCTTTTCACAAATTATGGTTTCATTGCATGTTGGTTTCTTTTAATACTCAATTTGAAAAAAAGATATTGCTAAGCGATCTCGTTCAAGACGAAAAAAATAAAGAAAAAGTTTTAAAAGAATGCGAAGCTTTACTCCTTTCTTTTGAAGATTATCTCGTCATCGATCATGATCATTTTTCAGGACAAGTATATGGATTAGCTCATGATTATTGTAATAAAAATTTAGGAAGATATAGTCAACATTTATCTTGTCCTATTTTTGCTCACAATGCTCCTTTTGATAACCGTATTATGATTGTAGAAGGTTTAAAAAAAATTTTGGATATTCCTTTATACGGACATTTGGGCGAATCTGAAGAAACACCTTTTAACGCTTTTAAAAAATACAGTAGTATGGAAGATGTTTTTGTTATTTCTAAAAATGTTAGTAAACTCAATATTATTTGCGTTGGCAAACATATTAAAATTGTTGATAGTTTAAAACTTTTGAATTGTTCTTTGGAGCAAGCGAGTAGTATGTTATCCAAAAAAGCTCAAGATCGAATTGTTAATAGCATGTTGCATTATTTACGACCTTTTCATCCTGAAATTAATAATTTAACTGATTATCAAGAGTTTAAAAATTGTTTTATAAAAAAAATATTTTTTCCTTACTCGCAAATAACACACCAACTTTTAAACATTGAATATAAAACTATTCCACCTATTGAAATGTTTGCACAAAACGATTTAATGAAATCTAAAAATTTAGAAGAAGAAATTAAAAAAATCAAAGAACCTTATGAAAGCGTTCAAAAATTATGGAATTTTTTAAACTTGAAAACTTTAAAATCTTTATTACACATTTATACAATACTAGATACTGTAGTATTAGCCTCTGTTATGATTGATTTTGACGAAAGAACATTTGAATTTACAAAATTTTACATTCTTAATCACATTAGCATTTTTAGTTATATAAGCAAATTAAATTCTACCATTAGTTAATTCCAGTTCAATATCCTCCAACTGACGAACATCAAAAAATGATTGAAAAAAGTATTCGAGGTGGTATGTCAACCAATGGAACACAAAAATACGCTATCGACACTGATTACTTTAAATCTAAAATAAAAGAACTTGATTTAAACAACAATATATTAAGAGGTTGTTTGTTTTTTATGGACGAAAATGGACAATATGGTGGAGCTCAATTAAAACCCTTACCTTTTCACATGAAATACTCTTTTGATTTAGAATGCACCACTTTGGAAGATGTTATTAAAAAATATCACCGCGTTAATTTGAACGGATTTTCAACAAGCGCTTTAGTCCATTGTCAAATCACCATAAAACCAGATTATCAAGATCGTATAGGAGACTTTTCACCTATGGTAGAAAAAGAAATTATATCGTTACAAGATTATTCACCTGCTGAAATTGCATCTAAACGATATTTAAAAAACAATGGAAAATATAACATACAAAAAGACAAAACAATTAAACTAGTGATGAAATTAAGTTCACCTAAAACGTGTGAATTTTTAGATACTTTAATATGGTTAACAACATGTTGTGGTTGCGTTGTTGAAAAAATTTATAAAGTGTTACCTCTTTGGCGTTATCCGTTAGCTCGAAAAATGGTAAAACAAAATATGGAGAAAAGAAAAGAAGCTATTAAAAAAGGTGACAAAGTAGTTGACGCTTCTTGTAAATTACAAATTAATGGACATTACGGAACATTAAGTCAACAAATTGCGCAAAAATTAAATACAGTTTTTATGAATCATGAAGAACAAGCGTTTCAAAATATAATTGAAAATTTTCAAAATATTCGAAACGTTTTAATTCGAGAAGGACAAAGTGATGAAAATATAAAATTGTTACTCCCTTTTCATTTTCAAAATTTATTGTACAATGGAAATCTCTTTATTGGTGTTGAACCTGAAAGATATAAATTGGTCATTTTTTAAAAAAAAGTGTGTTTAGATTACGAAACTGAAGATTTTAACTATGATGATTATTTTAAAGAATCTCTTCTTAATTTAGTTACTGACGTCAAAACTAAAAGCATTTTATTTCACGATGAAAATAACCATCAAGAAATGAAAGATGTCTTTGAACTTTTAAAAACAAAAGATCACAAAAATGCTCTTATTTTAACTACCAGCGAAAAATGTAAAATAACAAACAAATCTTTGCGCATTATTATTTATATTTGTGGCTATATTTGTGGCTTCTCAAATTTTATCTTATGCTAAGCTCAACGTAGGACAATTTAGTTGGGAATTGGGAGAAGTATTACGAAATCATGGAGGTGAAAAACATTTAGTAGTGACAGATACTGATTCTGGTTGTTTTTTTATTACACAAAAGAAAAATTTAGGTGATAAAATTTCGTTTATAGACTTGCGTTGTAAAGTAGAAGAGTGGATTTATTTTTCAAAAATTGGCAAACATTGGATGGATTATTCCAATTATAAAAAGAATCATTATTTATATTCTGATCTTAACGCTAAAGAAACGAATCATTTTCAAAACGAAATAACTCCTCCGTATTACATTGCTCAAGCTTTTGCTATGGGACCTAAATGTTATAGCGTTCACAGCGTTAACGGTGATGAAGAAAAAGAAAATGTTTATAAAAATAGTGCAAAAGGAGTACCCAATTCTAAACTCTTATTTTCAAATTATGTCAACGGTTTTGATACTTTTGCAGCCGAAAGATTATTTACAGACTTGCCTTTTCCGTTAGTAAAAGAAAATCAACCCATTGAACACAACAGAATGAGTGTTAATTATAAACAAGTTAAAATAGAAACACACGTTATTGACTTTTTAAAAAGATTTACTCACAAAAATTATGTTTTTGATGACGGTATAATGACTGAAATTCGAGATCATTATCGTTTACAAGCGATACGAGAAGCTAATGCAAAAGTTTTGCCTGATATGGAAAAATTTTGTAGCGATGAACACATTGAAATTTACTTGAAATTGAAAAAAACATTATAAAACAATCAGAACGTTACGAAACAATGACAAGGTTTTATTGGGAAGTTTTGATACCTTTATTATATGATATTAAAAAGAATATAAATTTGTAAACAAAAATTTTTTTATAAATAAAAATGGACTTTTATTTATTTGATCAAAAATTAACATGTCAACAACTCGAAAATAAATTAAAAGAAATAGGCTTGAAAATTTTTTATTTAGTAAAAAATAGAGATAAGGAAATTCATTATTTTAAAAATAAAAAAGATTTTTATACTTCGCGTTTAATTCTTATTTGTCTTAACGGACGCATTTGAATCCCAAAAGAATTTTTTAGCCTGTTGCACTGAATGTTTTATTGATTATATAAAATTTTCGTGTGAAATAAGTTGTTATGAAGAGGATTGTTAACATTATGAAAATTTTAATAGAACACATTATAATTGTTCTTGTCTTTTAGAAAAAATTGAATGAAGAATTAATAAAAGATAATATATTCCTAACAGAAAAAGCAAAACGATTAAATCGAGATTGGAAGCCCTGTGGAAGATACTTAAAAGTAGACGAAAATGTTATTGATCTTATTGATGCCGACTACAAACATATTGAAGAAAAAAGTTTTCAAATGTTGAAAATATAGAGTCAAGACGGAACATTGAAACAATTATATTATGCTTTGGAAAGTTTACCAAGATTAGATATTAAAAATGACATTTTAGACCGTTTTTTGTAAAATTTTTTTTAAAAATAAGTAAATAAAATTTTTTTTTGTTTTTTATTATCATTCATAAAAAAATGGAAGAAAAAGAAGAAAAAGTAAACGAAGAAAAACTGGAACCTACAGAAAAACCTATAGAAAAACCTATAGAAAAAAAAGATGAAAGATCTATAAGCGAAATATTAAACGAAAAAGGTTTTCATAGTTTTTATTTAAAAGGAAAATCAAATGAATCTGAACTCAAAGATGAAGAAACAAATTCACAAGTAAAATTTAATATTTTTAAACCTACTCAAGATGTATATCCTGAAAATACAATTATTACAGGACCTACCAATAGCGGAAAATCGACCATGGCCAGAGAGTTGTTACATTATGGAAAGTTTCCTGATGCAGAAATGTTGTTTGTTATACAAATGAGAGAACCTAGCGAATTTCAACATAAAACATGGAAAAACATTATTGATTCTTCTAAGAATAATTTGGAAGCTTATCATATATTAACAGTAAACAGTCCAGAAAATTTAGATTCTGTAATACAGAGAGCTATTAGTTTTTCTAAAGATAAATATGGCATTCAAAATAGCGATCACCGTTTGTTAAAAACAATACTTTTGTTTGATGATATTAGTGCTTTTTGTTTAAAAAGTCAACAATACACTAGCGCTTGTTCTAGTGGGTCACATCACGGTGTTGGAACTATTACTGTTTTTCATTCAGTTCCTTCTAAAGCCAGTCAATGTTGGAACAATTTAGTTTCTCATTACAAATGCATCATTTCTTTTGACAACAATAGCGAGATTGAAAAAATATTTAAAAACGATTTTCCTTCTACCAGTAAAATGCACCACCACCCTATAAGTGATTTGTTAAACAAAGAAACCTCGAATCAACATGGACATTTAGCTTTATTTAAAAGAAATTCTTCGGTTGCGCGTTTGAGAACACAAATAACAAGCAAAGAACAAAAAGTATTTATTCCGGTAGACGAGCAGGGTCAATTGGACTTTGATTATAAAGACATAAGCGTTAATAAAAAAATTGTTACTTTTCAATCGTTTCCCTATGTCAAAGCAGCAAATTTGAAAAATCATTATTATCTAAAATCTCATCACAATAATTATAATCCAGAGAAGGAGAATAAACCCGAAGGAGAAGAGAAAAACGATATAAATAAAGAAGATCCAATAAAAAAAAGAAAATGGAGTGAAAGCGAAAGAGCTACGCAAATACTCGAAGAAATTAAAAGACAAAAACGTTATGGACTGTGCGACTCTTCAGAATCAGAAGACTCTTCAGACAGATTTTTAATTAGCGAAGGAGAATTCAGTTCTGATTGTGAATGATTGGGAAAGCGAGGAATTTTTACGTATTTTACAAAACGATTATGAATTATGTAACCATACCAACAAAACGAGTAAAAGATAAGCAATGAGACAAAAGCTGGCTGTTCGAGGACAAATATTTATCCCCAAAATGAATAGAAGAAAAGACATTGACGAAAACGAAATTAAAATATGGATGAAAGAAATTTTGTCGCGTTTTAATGCTGTAAAAATGTTAAAATGCGAACTTTTATCCGATCACGAAAGACAGCAAATAAAAATTGCTTTTCAAGAACACGTGTGCATAGAAATTAAACTTTTTATCAAAGAATATTTGTATCCTTATCCAAAATTTAACGAAAACGGTAAAATCATCATGAAAAAAGAAAAAATGAAAGATAAAAATCAAGCCATATTGGACTTTGTTTATCATAATCACGACGTTTTAAAAGAATATTTCAACTCTACTCGTTTTAAACTTTATCAAGAAATTATAAATTATTATTCTAATAAATTAATTTCATTTGACACTATACAACCTACAAAAACTGTAATCGATTTATTAAGACAGCAGTTTGACATTGATTATTGTCAAAAAGAACTTTTTTTTCAAAATAATTTGTATTTTTATGAATCATGAATAGATATAAGCCTTATTATCACGACTCTCCTTTATTAACTTTGCGTAAAGTATTAGCTCAAAATGCTTATAATATGGATATTTTTAATAAAAAAACATTGCAAATGAAAGAGCAAGAAAATACAGAAACAAACATAGAGTCTGGAGAACCAAACAGAACAGAGTTGTCGCAACTCATTGAGAAATTTAATTTACCCGCCTCTCTCAATTATGCAAATCCCAGTCAACTTGAAAATCAACTTGCAGGCGAAATTAGCTTTCAACAAAATTTAAATGCTTTACTACTTCTAGATACTATGCTAATAGTGATTTAGCTACAACTTTATTAAGTGATCAAGAAAAATGGAAAACTTATATCAACGTGGGAGGAGATTCTTATGATTTTAAAACCATTTTAAATATGAATAAACAAAGTGAATTTAACAATGAAGTCGATCAAAAAAATATAAGCGAATCGCTGCGAGCGATGAGAAATTTAAAAAGATTTCCTATTCAAACCGATACTCTTACAACTACACCTCCTACTTCTATTCAATCAACATTAAATGCTCTACCACGTTCTTCTACTTTAAACACTATTCCAACAGGACATAAAAAAATTTATACTTTGACACCTCTCAGTAAGTTTTTAATTTTTTACGAACCACCTAACGCAAACAAAGTTTTACAACAACTTTATAAAAACGAACCTTTAAAAAAAATTCCAAACTTGTCCAATCATTTAATGGACATGTGTAAAAATCAAGTCAATTATCAATTTGGATCTCATCAAATTTCTCTACGAGTTTATAAACCGAGAAACGAAAAAGCAACTTTGAACAATTTTAAAATTTTTATTTTATATTTATTTAATGTTGTAGACGTAAAAGAATCCATTGCGAGTATTATTAACAACGTTAACAATATGGCTTTTGAAAAAATAAACGATTCTAAACAATATTCTTTTTACGCCAACGAATTTTTAACTTTTCTTACTTCTTCATCCTCTGTAAGCAACCTTAGAATGGTAGCTGATTATTATCAAATAAAACAACTTACTTTTGCCAAACTATGGAATTTTATCAAAAAATACAACATTCGCTTTAGGAATGAAACAAAATTAACATCTGAAGGTCTATATGCTAGTGCACTATCACGAGATCCTTACACTGTCATAACTTCTGGTTTTATAGAAAGCGAATTGATAAGTGATAAAAGTTTTGCCGGTAATAGAGCTTTTGATATATTACTTGAAACAAAAGACATTATTAATCAAAAATGCACACAATACGGAGAATTGTTTCGAGGTGTTAAATTTGATATTTTGAGAGATTATATTCAAAACAACAGTTATTTACCATCCGACAGAAATGTTTACGAAAAAATGAAAAATAATTATGACAAGAACGCAGTAGCTAACAGAACCGTCGGTGAAAACATGCTCTATTTAACATTTAAAACTTTATTTAATAATGTACCCTCGTTACCTTTTAGAGATGTGACAGAAGCAGTCCTATTAAAAGAAGACGTAGAACAAACTTGCGATAGGGGAGGTTTGTCTAGATTATTAGAAAGTATTAAATCCAATTCAAATAAGTTTTTCAACACGGAAAATACAATCAAAGAAAAAACTATACTTGAAATGTTGATGATAATGGGTGCATTGTATAATTCTCAACTTACTCGTTTAAATTCTCTTTTGTTATCTTATAAAAAATGTTTTGAAATGGATTCTTATAATATTAAAAATTTTGCTGAATCTTTAAAATTAATGACCAACTTTAAAAGACGAAATTTATTTACTCATCCATTAACATTACTGAGTATTCCTATTCCCAAAAAAGAACCAAGAACAAGAGCATTTGAATCACATTTACCGCTAATAGAAACTAAAAAAGAAGAACCTACTGAATCACCTAAACCTGAACCTGAACTTACAGAAACAATAGGCGCTAGTGCTTTACCTGAAACTACCGATGAACCAACAGGTGCTAGTGCTTCATTTGATACTACTGCAACACCCATTTTGTCTACAAAAGAAAGAGTAGGATTAAGAAAAAAAACAGATACAAGAACTATAGACACAAGATCAAGAGCTAAAACTACATCAAAATATCCTGACACTACAACAAAATATCCCAACTACTTTTAAAAAATGAACAACGACTTGAGAGACGCTATTGACAATCTTGTAGAAGATCAACTCACCAAATTGTCAAGTCGTTTATTTAGTTTGACAGAAGTACCCGATATTAAAAAAGTTTTGCTTCAATTTGACACTTTAAAAAAAAATCCAACCGATTTAAAATTTTATGAACAATTGAGAACACTATTAGAGTGTTCCATCTATGCTAAATGGAACGGTTTAATAACAGCTTGGTCCCATGCTACTTTACTTTTTAAAAAAACAAGCGACGTCAATGTTAAAAAACAAGCACCTAGAAAACCTTATGTTTACGAAACTCATCGATTTTCATACGACAAACCGCATCAATATTTTCAAGCTGATTTGGCCGACATGAATAGTTTTAATTTAAATTTTGCTCCTCATCGTCCCGAATTTTGTTTAGTGGTGGTAGATGGAGTGTCTGGAAAGGTTTATTTGAGAGTCACCAAAAATAAAACTGCTGAAAAAGTGCTTAGCAGTTTTAAACATATTTTTGAAGATATCAAAAGAGACGATAAAACTTTTATCTACTTGCAAACAGATCAAGGAGGTGAATTTTTTAACAACAAAATGGATAAATGGTGTTATGAACAAAACATTGATCATTTTAGTTCTAAAAATTATGGAAAAGCTTATTTAGCTGAATCAGCAATAGGAAGATTAAAATTACTTTATCAAAAATTAAGAAAGCAAGGCCTACTTAAAACAAACAATTGGAGTTTTTATATCGAAGATATAGAGCAAAAGCTGAACGAAAAAGAAAAAGTAACGAGTGGAATTGCTCCAGAAGATTTAAATGCTGACAACGTCAAAGGTAAAGCTCTTCGTTTGATCGATCAATACTGCGATGGCAAAAGACGCGCTCACAATTTTTCTTCCAACATGTTACATCGCGTAGAAAAAGAATACAAAAACGAAAAATTAAAAATATATAAACCACTATCTATTGGAACCGAATGTTATTTGAAAAAATATAAAATAGATCCCTAAGACACCTTAAGCAAATCCACTACTCGTAATCAACCCTATTGGGACACTAGCAAAAAATTCATTATTATCAAAGTTAATTAACGCACCAACCCTTCACTAGAAGGTTATTTACTCGTTTATAATTATAAAGTCGGAGTAGTAGGCAATTTAAATAACACATTCAAAGTCAAACGAGAAGATTTGTTACCTATTAACGAAGAAGATAAAGACATTTATTATAAAGACTGTAAAGAATACGTTAATACTTTTTTAAAACCTTTAAAGAAAAAACTACAAGAAAAAAAATGAACAATTTAACGTTTGATGATGTTTTAGATGTAAATAAATATGATTGTAGTACGTATTATTTTAGCGAAATTAAAAATAAAAATGAAGCAAGCGTGCATTATAATGTCTTGAACGATTTTAGTTTACCCTTATCACCTAACGATATTGATAAACCAACATTTAAAAATAACACCATCATGCATTTAATGAGTATGGATATTCCTACCAACTTAACTCGTTTAGATGAAAATATATCGTTTTCAGAAAACAATTACGGTTTAAGAATGCAATCTAAACCAGCTATAAAGCAAATGATGATAGATATTCAAAACGACATGATTACAAATCCTAATAGAAAAATTCCATTTTATCTTGTAACCAAAAAAATTGTTTTGTATGCAAATTATGCAGTTTTACCAGGTGATACTTTTCCAAACTATGACGTTTTACAAGTTGAAAATATGTTTAGTGAACATTTAAGTTTGATGTATCCAGGATTAAATTACATGAAATACTACGGTCTAGCGACTCCAAGTCCATATCAAGATGATTTTTTAATCAAACGATTAGAACTTTTTAATACTGGTGTAAATAGAAGAATTACTTTTGCTGACTTTTTTTCAAATTATCAATATAAAAATACCAATATTACGAATCAAAAATATTTTAATTTAAAATATTTATTCGATCCTAATACACACTTTCGATATTTATCTAACACCGAAAATACTACCATTTCAAAACTAAGTATTGATGCAAACAACAATGTCAAGCAATATATACAAAATTACTCTTACCTTAATGTACCGAATTATAATTTTGTATGGTATTTTAAAAACAAAACAAATGATAGTATCAACAATCCTTCCTATGTTTACCCTATAAGATCTGCTGTTGGAAATAAAACAAACGAAAGAACTTTATCTAATTTTGGTTTTTTTTCAAACAGAACAAGCGCAACAAAATACGTGACAGAAGATTTTTCATCTTTAGTACAATACAATTACGTTTCTTCTAAATCAAGATATGATAATTTATACAATTTTTCATTATCAACACAAACTAGCAAAAAATTTTTAATTTACGTAAAACATCCACAAGTTGCTCCAGGAGACATAGCAAATCTTACTCCCGAAAGAGATATCATTTTAAATAATGTAGAAGAAACTTTTGTTAGACCTTTTATACATATCATGGTAACACCAAAATATGGTGGAGTTCTTGATCAAAATTCTCCGTCAAGTCCTTATGTTCCATACACACGCGATGATAATATTTTAAGCATAGATTTAGATGTTTACATTAACAATATATTGCCTACTACAGAAACTTCATTTAAAAAAAGACACATTATACCTTGGCAAATTGCATTTTTTTTATTAAAAATAATGACTAACTCAAACACAATAAAAGCAGAAGGAAATGTATTTAACATAGAAACAGAACTCGTCAATATTCCAATTAAAATTAATGCTTTGTGGAAAATTTGGAACCAAGAAATTAACGTCATAGCACCCGACGGAGGATTTACAGAAGAATATATGTTATTATCGTCTTTTTCAGACATTATTATAAAAGCTATTGGTAATATATCAACAAAATATTTGTATATCAGCGGAAACTCTATGGGAGCAGAACCTGCACAAATGCTTGCAAATTTTTATCAAATCTTTTTTGAAAAAACAAGCGAAAGAAAATATTATCGATTTACTTTAAAGAACATACCAATTTTATCTTTACCTATTCCTTTTTTTAACGTTGAACAAGTTATGTGGCCTGAACGAGAAATGAAAATGTTAGACATTTTTACCGAAAGTATAAATTATAATTTACCAAACAATTTACTAAAATTAAATTTAAACAATCTTACTTTTAATGAGTTTGTTTATGAAGGCAGTAATACAGCCAAT
Organism: Hydra vulgaris; assembly: GCF_038396675.1. Classification (NCBI taxonomy): domain Eukaryota; kingdom Metazoa; phylum Cnidaria; class Hydrozoa; order Anthoathecata; family Hydridae; genus Hydra; species Hydra vulgaris. The sequence continues at coordinate 9,043,904 of NC_088921.1, read as the reverse complement.
CTTGAAAAATTACTCAATCCATACCCTTATTCGTCTCAAATTGCCATTGAAAATTCTGTAAACAATTATACTTTTTGGTGTTTACCTTCTTTTGAAAGAAATACAAATAATATTAGTTTAAAATCACCATTACAAATAAGTAAAGCTATTGTTGGTTCAAATAATTCTTATAACGCTTATTTTGAAATGAAAGCCAATGAAATTTCTCCATATCACCAACAATTTGGATCAAGTATTACTTTTCAAACTTTACCTTCTAAATTACCTGACGATATTTATAGTATAATGACAGCAGATTTAAGTTTAATTGCTAAATACAACGCAGAAACATTTATTGAAATTTTGTTATACTGTGAACAAATCAAACCTATTTTTTCAAACACTATCAAAGTACCTCTTGTTACTACAACTAGTTTAGAAAGAGCTACTACACCGAATCATAAAACATGGTTAAATAATGTCAAAGCTATATTACAAGGAAATAATCCGACAGAATTAATATTTTATTGCACTTCGCTTAATGGACAATTCATTTATCAAAAAAAGAGTGATAGTACTATTGTACAAACTTGGACAGACAGTTTACCATTAAAAAATATTATTTTAAAAATGTATCAACCTGTTGGAAACAATACTATACCTTATACTTTACTTTTACAAAGAGATGAATACAGTTTAACTCAACAAATTAATCCTTTTACAATGCAAGTGGATCAAAATATGACTAATGCCATGACTTTGGATTTTAAAATTCAAAAAAAAACGGTTAGCCTTTTTAAGATGCTCTCTCGTTCAAATTAGTAATTTTAACAATAGCGTTTCCAATTTTACTACAACTTCAGACGGTTACGTTTTTATCAAATGCGATCAAGCTAGCAATACTGGGATGTACATGAATAGAGTTTTTGTGTCTGGCATTGTTGCTAATTTAATTTGTTTGATTACACCAATTCTACTCAACTCACTACCAATATTGATTTTACAAAAAATCGAAACACTTCCATACAAGGACAATTGTCTACCTTTGATATCAACGATGTAGAAGATTGGAAACAAACAAGATGGTCGTTTCTAAATTCAAAATCAGAACCTCTCACCTTTAGCAATCTGGTAGTACCGTTTTTTTAATCCTACGTTAAAAATTCAAATGGTACCGTTTTACAATTAACTAGTTTGATTACTATAAAATAATGTCTTTTATTTTTTATTATTATTAAAAAAAATATAAAAAGAAAAAAAAGTTTTTTTTTTCATCCAACTTTTATTTTTAAAAAAATGAGTCTCTTTTGCGCCAAAGGAAGATATGATAAAAATTTAGTCAATTTAGAACAAAAAATGATGGAAGATTCAAAAATAAATCCGAAAGATCAATTTAATCAACTTAAAAATCACATGCAGCAATTACAAAATCAATTTTCACAATATTCGACTAAATCAGAAATGTTAAACATGAAATCAGAATTGGAGGAATTAAAAAAGATTAAAAATAAAAAAGAAGAAATACACGATGAAAAACCTCCCAAAAAAATAAAAAAAAATGTACAAATCAAACACAAACCTCAAAAACGTAAATATTCAGAAACAGAAAGCGAAAGTTCTGAAGAAGAAGAAATTATTGAAAAAAAACTAAAAAATAATTCGAGACCTTCTCACATTTGTTTGCAATGTGTTCAAGAAGTAAACGCAGTCGATAAAATTCACGGATTTTGTAAAAACTGTATTATTCAACAAAAAGCCATTTTATCAAGTCCTTTTATACAGAATAACAACGAAAAAAAGAAAAAAAAATTGAATAAAAAAAGTTTAATTGACCTTGGTTACACTCGTGCTTTAAAAGACGTTAAAAACAAAAAATTACCATTTAAAAAAAACTCTTCAGAATCAGAAGATGAATAAATAGAAAAAACGTGATTTCTTTTTTTTTTAAAAAAAAATGGGTTTGTTAGCTAAATACATGAGAGATGGAGACGGTAATCGTTATACACCTAACACAAACGGACAAGTGACACTGGAAGATGTTTTAGCTCAAGCTAACGATGAAAATCGTTTGTTACAAGAAGCAACAAGCGGTAATATAAGCGCAGAATATAAAGCTATATTAAATGATAAATATCCTGGTTTTCAAACAGCCCAATCTCAAGATGAAGTCATTGCTGTTACTAATCAAAAAATTTCTTATGATCTTACCTCTGACATGGCTAATTTAATTACTTTTACCACTACACTTAACGAATGGACATATCCACAAGATTGGTATCTTGATTTTGATTTATTTGTTTATAAAAATTTGAGCACACAAACAAAATTTGCAGCTGACGATCCTTTAATACAAAAATTCTGTATCGTTGCAAACTTTATGCATGCTTTAATTAAAACAGTCAAATTTTATCCCAATTATCAAGCAAACAATAGCACCTGTGCTAACAATGCTATCATTAATCGCTCTTATGATCGTTTTAAAGCTTTATTGATTAAAAAAAGTTATATGAAAGCTTATAGAGAATTAATGATTAATCCTAATTTGGGTTTAGTAGAAGAAGCTGATTTAACGACTAACGCTGTTAGTTATGCAGAAACCAAAGCGCTTGTGCAAGCTGCTGATCCTAATGGTCTCATAAGACCACTCAATGCAACAGTGCCTGGCACTGTGGCACCAGCCGCTTATCAAACAGCACTAAGAGATAGATATAATGCTTTTTTAACTGGAGACAAAGGTTGTAAATTTAGAGTACCTTTATTTTTGTTGTGTGAAATTTTTCAAATGAATAAGTACTTTGGAAAAAATAAACAAATTAGATTGGAATTTTATATTGAAAATGATATGAATCAACTATTAGAATGGATAAGACCTATTGCTGACACTAACATAACAGCGCTTGCCAATATAGGGCTAGCTATTAAAAACCCAATGATTTATTTCCAAAATTATAGATTTAAAGCCAGTTTACCTTTGGAAAGATCTTTATATCTTAACAGTAAAAAAGGCGAAGCTTATACTTTACTACGTATAGCTCATTACGAACAAGTCGTAATCAATGTAGAAAATGTCACAGAAGTCACTGTTAATTTAGGGAGTATAAAAACAGCTGATATTGTACCGCACGCCATTATTTTTTTCGTTAACTCAAAAAAAGAAAGCGATCATTTAAACAAAAATTGTTTTGCGCCAGTCGAAATGGCTTGTAACATAATTAAAAAAATTACTCTTTATAATTTTAGAAGAACATTTGTTAATTCGTCAGGTGACTCTGTTACCTACGATTTAACTACGCAAGACGATCAATGGAATATATGGAGGAGTTATGCTTCTTGGTGTAAAGGAAATTCACCTTCTACATTTAATTTTAATAATTTTGCAGATTTTTATAATGTTGATGACGATAGCTTTTTGAAACATCCTACTCGATACTTTACCACAAATAACCTTTCAGAACCTTTAGTCATTGATACTACTAGCGATTACAATTTTGTTAACGATAAACCTCCCGCTGTTATTGCAGGAAATAATTCCTTTCAAATCAATGTTCAATTTACAGAGGCATTTAGTGGCGTACTCACCATGTATCTTCAATATCCTGCTTCAATTATAGAAACAGGAGGATCATCAGATTCGTCACAAGTAACCTATATTCCTACCAAATTTAAAGCACCTTAATTTGCCATAAAAACATTTTTATTTTTTATTAAACGAACCCTATTTGTATTGTATTTTTATAAGTAAACGTTTATTTATTTCTAAAAAAATCTTAAAAATCTATTTATTTTTTTTATTCTTGTCTTAATGGCTCGCAGGCGAACAAGAAGAAGCGGATACCGACGACATAGAGTAAGCGCTCAGCGACATCATCGTCACCATAGAGGAAAAGGAAAATTTTTAACGCGTGTTAAAAATTTTGCTAAGCGTTTACTAAAATCAGACGTAGGAGGATACGCTCTCGATTATTTACAAAAGCAACGCAATGCGCAAAAAATTTTGTTGCAGTGCTTGTAAAAGGAATTTATATAAAAGAAGAGGCAGAGGAAGAGTTTATTTACCTCCATTACAAGGTGCAGGTAAAAAACAAAGAAAAATGCGAAGAAGAAGGCTTTACAAAAATTAAACTAATGCTAACATATTATCCTTGCTCGTAGTCCAGTTTTTAATATTTACCAGGTGTTTTTTTAATAAAAATTTTTTTTAAAATATAATAACCTTTATCTTATTTGCAAACCCATCATAAATGCATAAAAGAAGAGGAAGAGGAAAGTTTATTTACCTCCTTTAAAAGGTGCTGGTAGAAAACGTTTAAGAAGACGCATGCGTGGTAAATTTTTACCAATGTTACTAGCTTCTATCATCGGACCCACTTTATTATCTTCTCTTTTACCAAAATGATTAAACGAAGACATTACAAAAAACAAAATCATTACAGAAAACGTTATAAAAGAACAAAACGGTTGCGTGGAAAATTTCTACCCTTATTAGGAACACTCGCATCTAGCCTTATACCAAGTCTTTTACCAACCATTGGTAAAGCTGTTTTGGGTGGCGCTATATCTGGTGAAATTTCTTACGGAATTAATAAAATTGGAAAATATTATTTTACATTATATAAAATCATCTATTACAATGTGTCTTTTATCACTTTATTACAAATATAAAATCCCATCATTGTTCCAAGTAATATAAAAGCAGCCAATAACGCACCGAATAAATAACCTCCGAGTTGAATAATAATAAAAAGACTTGTAAGAGTTAATATTATTAATATTTTTATCTCTCTTTTTACTTCCTAGTCATGCTTCATTAATTTTACCTAGTCACGCTTCATTAATTTTGACCCTCATATTTTTTTACCTTTTTTTTTTCGGCGGATTTTTCGCATTTATTTTTTTTCGCCTTCCAACGACCCGTTTTTTTAAACGATCTTTTTTTTTCAACGACCCGGACGGCCTTGGTCTCGACTGAAAAAAAAATGAACATTAACCTATCATCATATATATATATATATATATATATATATATATATATATATATATATATATATATATATATATATATATATATATATATATATATATATATACATACGTCATGTCTAAAATATATGTCTATATATATATATATATATATATATATATATATATATATATATATATATATATATATATATATATATATATATATATATATATATATATATATATATGTCTAAAATATATGTATATATATATATTTATATATTGTATTATGATATCATAGATAGTAAAGTAATTTCAGAATTTTGAAGCTTGTGAAAAAAAAATTAACAAATAATACCAATAATAGTTAAATAGTTATTCAAAATAATCAAACTTAAAGACTTGCTTATTTCATTCAAAGTAGCAATCTGTTAATAAGTGTTAATGTTCCTAGTTAATAAATTATTAACTAGGAACTATTTAAAACTTTCAAAATTAGGATGCACCCGTTACATTTAATAACATTTGCAATTTCTCATAAGCATAATAATTATGAAACTTATTGTTTTTTTGACTCTGTAAAATTGATTTTTCGCAACTGTTTTAATACTTTATTTGTTTTTGTTAACAATATCAAATGCTTTGTCTCTAAAAAAAACATTTCCCTCTTTATTATTACTCGTATAATAGTACAAATTTATACAAACGTAATAATTTTTACAATTACTGTAACTTTTTTGGTCTCTATTTTGTAAAAACTACTTAAGTATTATTACTACTAGTACTGTAGTTACAACTTTAAATTATTATTTAATACTACTTTGTCGATAGTTTATTAATTTTATTTTTGTTAATTCTACTACTATTTTTATGAGTTTTTTTTTAATTTTTATAGCTTTTTTTTTTTTCTTATATCGATCATATCAAGCTAACAATCTATGCTTTTACTTTCCCTCATTATTTATAATATATTTTCACTTTAATAAAAACTCTATATATTTACAATCGTGCGGGACATTACAAACTGTTATAAACTGATGACGTGTTAAGACCTATGATGGTATAAATTATAGCATAATAATAATAATAATAATAATAATAAGTAATAATAATATATAATAATAACAATAATTGCTTTCTCTACGCGTAGCTTGTGCTTTCTCTACGCAATATGTGCTTTCGCTACAGATTTGTGCTTTCTCTACGCAATGTTTTTTTTTCTACCTCTTTGTGCTTTTACTACAATTTAGTGCTTTTACTACAATTTAGTGCAATTTAGTGTAAATCTTTTTTAATACTTAATATTTACCGTTTTCGCTACCGGCTAAAGGTAATTATTATTTAATTATTTTGAAGAATTCTTAAAAGAAAATCAAAAACTTTTTTTTATTTGTTACAAGTTTTTTATAGTTTAATTTATTTGAATAAGTTTAATCGTTTAAAATAAAAGTTATTTTCTTGGAATTTCAACAAGATACATGTGATTGTATATTTATTTAATTACTATAGGTTCAGATGAATTTTGATCAAGATATTCTTATAAGTTTTGCGTTAATTTTTGATAATATTTTGACTTTGTTATGATGTTTATTGCTATATTATATATATTTTTGTTCGATTTTCTCTATTATAAATAACTTTTTTTTCATACAACTGCCTTTAATTTAAATAACCCAAACAATCTTCATTAATAAATATGGAGAAAATCTAACCTTTTTCCATTCTACAACATTATTAAAGTTTATTGTTATTATTGCTTATCAATGGATGCTTATCAATGATTGCTTATCAGTGATAAGCAATAATAATATTTAAAAAATATATTTATAATGTTTTTCTGATAATATCATAAACACATTATAAATATTATTTTTTGCTTATATTTAGCATTTGAAGTTAACTACGAAAAAGTTTTTAAATAAATCAGTTAATATCATGGACAAAATTGTGAAATCCTATGAAAAGGTAAAGTTCCTTACACACACACACACACACACACACACACACACACACACACACACACACACACACACACACACACACACACACAGATATATATATATATATATATATATATATATATATATATATATATATGTAATTTAGTAAAAAACACTGTCCTAACTTTTTTTTTCAACTTAAAGTTTCACCATTGCTGGATCATCAGGACGAGTTCAGGAAGAGTTGAACTTTTCCTTATAATCCAGAAATGGTGAAACTTCATGTTGAAGAAAAAAGTTAGATAAGTGGTTTTTTAAGAACATTGAGCACTCTATTTGTAAAATACACTAACAGAATTTACATATATATATATATATATATATATATATATATATATATATATATATATATATATATATATATATATATTTATAAATTATGTGTAGTGTATTCTACAAACAGAGTGCTCAATGTTCTAAAAGAACAGAGCAATAATAAATTAGTAAAAACACTTATCTAATTTTTGATTTCTTCTACACTGTGTTTAACCATCAGTAGGTTCATCAGGAAGATTCTTCTTGATGAACTTATTGATGGTGAAACACAGTGTAAAAGAAATCAAAAGATTGATAATTGTTTTTACTAGTTTATATATATATATATATATATATATATATATATATATATATATATATATATATATATATATATATATATATATATATATATAGATATATATATATATATATATATATATATATATATATAATATATATATATATATATATATTTATATATATATATATATATATATATATATATATATATATATATATATATATATATATATAGATATATATATATATATATATATATATATATATATATATATATATATATATATATATATATATATATATATATATATATTATATATATAATATATTATATATATATATATATAGATATAGATATATTATATATATATATATATATATATATATATATATATACATATAGATATATATATATATATATATATATATATATATATATATACATATATATATATTAAATAATATTACAAACAGATATCAATATCTATTTCAACTAATCTTAAATGTAAAAAACTAAAAACTGAATAGTTTTTACTTTTTTACATTTGAGATTAGTTAAAATAGATATTGATATCTGTATAATATTTAGAGAGGGTCTGAAGTTTCAGCCAAACAAAAGTTAATGTATGCTTGCAAAAGAGATGAATCAGTGCTTTTTAAAAAATTCATTGATAATAAAATTGGTTTGTTTCATTTTTATAATATGTTAATTATTTTATAACAAGCATAATATTTAGTATTTTATATATTTTTTTACATTTATGTTTATTTATCATAACTTGTAAATATCTTAAGTGAACAGATAAAAAACAATCCTAGTGTTATCTGAAAATATTTTAAAATGTGTTAAAACATGTCCTTTAACGTGTTATAACATGTTCTTATAACATGTTATAGCATGTCTTTTAACGTTAAAGGACATATTATTTTTCTTTTCAAATACTTTACATATATTTTGAGATGTAATATGTTAGGTTATGGGATTTTTACTAGAAGAGATTTTGAAGCTAGGAAGTTTTTGTTAGAATATAAAGGTGAAGTTATATCTCGTGTGGAAGCAAAACTGCGTCACAAAAAGCATTTTATGGAAAAAAAAAGGTTGTTTTATTTATGATGTAGATTTTGGCTCTGAAATAATGAGGTATGTAATTTTGCATTTGATAATATAATTTTTTTATAATAATAATTGATGATAATTATTAAAAGGTTCCTTATAATAATCACCTTAATATTTGAGTTAAACTTAATTAAGTTATATGTGATAAATAATTTAACTACTGCTTTTAACAAATTGAAATAATAATTTTATTCGTTGAAGAAAACTCAAGTTCAAGAAGCTGACTTTTATTAAGTTACATTATGTTTAGTAGGCTGTTGAAAAACAACTTTCATAAACTAGTATTATTATGCTTTAATATTAATATTATTGTTATTGGGTGAGAATCTTATCAACATTCGATGTTTCTATGTCTAAAACTCAAATGATTTTTGATATTATAATTTAAATTGAAATTTAGCATTGATGCCCTTTTTTAGTTGTCTTTTGGACGTTTTATTAACGATTCACCAAAAAGTTTTCAAATTGTAGGCCAAAATGTTTTTTGGTGGAAGGCCTCGCCTTATGTTTTTTTCCAAATGTTTCATTCCTTTGAATACTGAGCTGTGATATGATTATGGAGACAAAATCAATCAAAAAAGGAGAGATTCTTAAATCTGTAAATTTTTTGTAGTTTATGCATCTCTTGTTTATTTTCATAAATAGATTTAATCTAAGATAATTAATTTTGTCTGAAGATTTTCTAAATCCTAATCAAAAACTTATCATATTTGAGACTATTTAAAACCGTTAATGACTTGAGAAATTCATTACTTGGAAAGGTTAACTCTTTATACTTTTTGTATTTTAACAAACCTAGTATCATTCGGTAAATAGTAAGAGCGTAAAAGTTAATAAAATTTATTTATTAAGTTTTGTTTCATTTCACTTTCAGCCTCTTAAACAACATTTGACAAAGGTGTCGGGGTTTGTATATTTGTGCATTTATTATAATTGAATTTTTTATATTTATATATTATTTTTTTTAAACTTTTTAAAATAATTACTTGTGACTGTTGTGTTCAAGTTCTAACCAGTTAAAGGTATTTTTATTGTCAGCTTTTTCAAATAATTTAAAATTTATTTGAAAACTATTATGAATAAAATTTAAATAAATCATATTTAGCATTTACTTTATATTTTTTCCCTCAAATGTCTAGATATCAATAAAAACTATTTTTTTTTAATAAGAAAAGAGTTGCAAAAAATTTGCTGCAGTTTTCCAAAAATCTGGGTTTTTTAAACTTTCAATTTTTAACCCGTTATGTGAATACTAATTTAAATATATATTTTTGCAATGTTTTTTGTTTTTTTTAGCTTTTCAGTCTTACCTATATAAAAAATATATTAAATATTTCATAGAAATTAAGAAAGCCATTAGCTTAGAGCTAAATTAAGAAAAAATAAAGGAAATAAATTTTGTTTGTGTGTATATAGACACACAAAAAATATATGTGTGTATATATAAATATATATACACACATATATGTGTGTATATATATTTCAGTTAGATTAAAATTTTTCACTTTCTTTAAAGTAATCATTCAGAAATTTTAGGGTTTTATTTATAAAAACTTTATGAAAACATAAACTTATTTTTATAAAATATTTCTGTCTTTTCAGGATGTATTTAAAAGAAAGTTCTCTTGAAAGTAACCAAATTTAGTTTCACTTATTTTCTAATTTTTTGTTATAGTTTATTACTTTTTTTTTAACAAAGCTTGAACTTAATATTGACAGATATCGAAATTTTGTCAGACTTGAGTTAACTACTTATTTTTTGAATTAAGCCATTTCTAAATTTTTGTTAATTCTCCTTTACCTAATTGATTTGCTTTTTCTACTAATTGATCAGTTTTATAGTTTAATGAGTCAATTGCGTCAGCCCCCGGCTGTGTTATTCAAGGAATCAGAAGAAGTATTGGTATTACATCAGTTGTTTTTTGTTTACAATGCTTTATTCATTTAATTGCTTCATAATTAATTAATCCAATGTTAAATAATCAAATTATCTTATGTTATCAATCAATGTTATCAAATTATCAATGTTAAATAATCAAATAATCATTAACTCAAACATTTATGTCTAAGTACAAACTGAGTTAGAGAGTACGAACAAATGGTTTCTTTATCTGACATTCTTCTTGTAAGGTAAAATTTTGAAAAATTAGAAATTTTAAAAATTTACCTTAAGAAAAATTTTTAAAGATTGTTCTTCAATTGTTTTGTGTCACTAACTAATAATAAAAGTGACATTCTTTAGACCCTCTGAAGAAAAAATTGATGAGGTAATTTTGATAATTTTATTTTTGTTTAAAAGGATGCAATAAATATAAATTAAAATGCCAGACTGATTATGTGCAGAGTGAAAAGAAAAACCTAAAGGTAGTATGAAAGAGATATGAAGATATAAAAGACAATAAAAGCAAAAAAAAGCGTTTTGATGTGGTTCAAGAGTAATTTTATTAAGTTCTTTAGTTGCAACCTTTTTACTGAAAATTATTCTATTAACAAGCTAAATAATTTTTAGATCCTTTAAAATCATGTTGAGGAGGTAATTAATTTGAGTTTTTATATTTATATGTTTGTTGTATGTGTGTTTATATATATATATCGTCGCCAGCAAAGCAAAACAATCTTAAATCCTAAAATGACTTTTTTTGGCAATAAGTACTCCTTATATGCATAAAAATCATCTCACAATGTATGGAACCAAAAATGATTAAATTTAAGCCACAATGAGCGAAATTCAATTATATTCTATGTCCAAAAAATATTTAAAGAGAACTCTTAAACTCTAAAAAAGTATAAAATCTAAAGGACTTATTTAGAATAACATATAAGTAGACATGAAATTTTGAGAAAATTAATGTACAAATTTTATTTTCAATTTTACATGTCTTATGCTGTTAGTTCAAACATTTTTGATATTGACTGTGACTTTTAATATATCTGTGACTGTTGCAACAAGTAACTGTATGGATCATGAAGACGAAGGTAATAGTTTGATAGTTCCAAATACGCTAATAGTTAAAAGCAACATTTTAGATTAGTTAAATAAAAAGTTAGTTAAATATATTTTACAGTTTACATTAATTTATTAACTTATAGTAAATATTTACAGAAGCAGGTAATTAATTTAAAGACATAATTTATGCTTTGCAAAAAAGTTTCTCTCCTAAAATAATTAGTTGTAAAAAAATTAATATAGATTATTACAATGAGATGACTTTATTATGTTTTATAGGATGCAGTAAATGTTCCCAATTTGGCCTATGACACATGTACGTACCAATAAAAATTTTGAAAAAAAACTTAGACAATGGCGAAGATGTACTCCTGACATACAATGAAAAACGTATTTTTAGTGGAACTTTGAAGTTACTACGGAATATAAGATGGTTTATCTTGATGTCAGGGGGACGTCAAAATAATTTATTAATTAGAAGCATGCATGAGAATATATATATATATATATATATATATATATATATATATATATATATATATATATATATATATATATATATATATATATATATATATATATATATATATATATATATATATATATATATATATATATATATATATATATATATATATATATATATATATATATATATATATATATATATATATATATATATATATATATATATATATGTATATAGTAGTGTAGTGGCCTTCTAGTGGGGAGGTGAATAAAATAAAAAAAAATCACGGGCATATTTTCTAATGATGCTTTTTTTTTTAGACAAGCATTGTGAACATGTTTGAACCTGCTCTTGCAGCCAACCTCCAACCATTATCACATTTTCATAATTTTGCTTCTCTTTTTTTTTTTTTTACAAATATTATAATTTAGGCTTAGGTTAGTTTATTTTTTCTAAAGCTATTATAATTTCACATTATTGTTATCGCACTCTTTACTGATTGAAGGAAACCTAAAAACATAGTATTTTATGTTTTTCTGTAATAATCTTCTTGAAAACTTTTAGATTTTCTATCTTTTGGAAAACTTTTATGTTTTTCCTCCATATATCATTATTTTTGCTTGATTTTGAATATATATTTATTTATTTGATTTATGTTTTAGAATTAAATTTATATATAAATCAATAATATAGTTTCAAAACAATTAACGAACTGCAACTATGAATTAAGTTTAACATTTATTTCCAGGTAATATATAGAGGCATTGACCGCTCTTACTGCGCAAGCTCTTCAGCCAACTAAAGTTTATAGATTTACAGTAACGCGTTGTATAGAAATTTATTTTTAGTTTTGAAATGTTATTCTGAAGTGAAAATATTAAATTTCAGGTTTGGGGTGAATTGAGGTAGTGCGAGGAACACACGTCGAATAAGCAAACAATGTAAGTTGCTTCAATATATCCAAATATTAATAATAATACTATTAGTGCTGAAACAGTAAAAAAAAATTTTTACCTTGAAATCAGATTTGAATTTTCTAACTGTTCCTTTACGTGCTTTCATTTAGCAATTCTTCACTTGATTACCTTTTCAACACACTTTTTGGTGTTATTTCTAGTCAAATTAACCAAGTCTTTTTATTCTTTATTCGTTTTTCCAATGTTGTTGTTATTGGTGACTTTTATGTTTATCAAACTTATTGGCTTGGCTCTAGGACTTTTGCTGGCCCTAAATAAAAATAAGTTTTACTCAAAACTCATACCCAGAAGAAAGTTGACAACTACAAACTGGAATGAATTTAAAAAGCGTTATTATACCTAAAAGTACCATCTAGAACAAGAGGGTGGCCAAAGTCTTTAAAACCAAGATATTTCTTGTTGTTTCTCTCTTCATTTTTAACACTAAAATAAACTAAAATTTAGTTTTTAATAGATATTTATTAAAGACTTGTTTTCATTCTTTTATTTAGCATACCATTTTATCAATTTTTTTAACCTAATTTAAAAATATTAAGCTAGGTTAATGTTAGAAAATGCCCATTACATATATTTGAACTTGAATTAGTATTCGGAAATCTGAAATTAAAGTATTTGAATATTCGATAATCAAATTATTTGAATAAACATTTTGTGAAAAGTTCAATTAAAATATTAAAGATAATCTGGTAACATTTTTTAATTTTGTTGATTCTTGAGTCATGCACTTTTTTGCAAAGTGTTTCTGTGGCACAAACATTAGAAATAAAGTTTTATGATGGCTTCCATTGATCATTTTTATATGATCATTTTTATTTCCGATCTGTTTTCAAGTACAAATTCTTGTAGGTTTATCAGGCAAACATTTATATCTTACGTCGCAAACATTCATATCTTACGTCGAGTTTGTAAAAGAATGATAATCTTATGTTGCAATCGGAAATAGTGATCATTTAGCTTAACTTTTTATTCCATTTTCATAAATCCGATTTTTTTATGTCGGATTTACTATTAGTTCATAAACCCGACATGTTATATCGGATTTTATTATTTAGCTAGATAATTCGACATATTATGTCGGATTTATTAATGACTAATTAAAATTTTGTTATTTAAAAAGTACTGGAAATAAAGATAGAAAAAATTAATATTTTAAGCTTTTTTTTTTATTGTAGCTACGTCATCGTCTATTTTAAAAAGAAGAATCTCTCTCAAAGAGTAATTTGAATCTCGATTTAATAAAATTATAGTAAAAATAAGAATGACAAAAGTGCAAAATAAAAATGTTTGTTAAATATATGTAAATAATGTTTACAGTTATTTATTTAAAGTTTATGTTTTCACAAAAGTTTTTTTCTTAATGAGTATGTGCAACCTCAAATGCCCGAGAATGAAGGATCCGCTCAAAAAATTCATAAAGCTTATTCGCTATAGACGCAATAGGCTTAAATCAGGAAGATCAGTTGCAAAATAATTTGAAACCAATTCCAAATCCATCAGAAATTTGGTTAAAACAAAAGTTATGAATGAAAGCTAATAAAAAGATAGTTATCTCAGGGCTGACGACACTGGTTTTTCAAAGTGGAAAAAGTTATATAATACATTTTTCAAAAAGACATCTATATCTAGAATTTTCTTTGAAAAAAAAGGGGGGAAAAGTTAGTTGCTCTGTTATCTCTGGTCTGACAATCAGAAATAGGCTTAAGCGTATTAAGAGATGAAAATTGATAAAGAAAACGACACCACCGACAACTTTTTCCAATGAAAAGTTATTCCTGCTTAAGCGCTCTGTTAATTGACAAAATGGTTGAGTCAGTTTGATCCCCACATTATGTGAGAGCTTTCAGAAACGCATGCAAAGGTCTCGGTGCATTTTCCAAGGGCAAAAAGCGTGCACTAAATTTTTTAATTTATATAATAATTTATTGATAAAGAAGTTGAGATTTAAGTAGGAGCTCTATTTTTATATTCTATTTTGTAAAACCTCATACTAATAGAATGTTTGGGGTTCATCTATCAAGTGCATTAATGACAACTACTTTACCTTAAAAGTTTTCATTTGTCAAAAGCCTTCCATATCGTTAATCATAATATACTAGTAAAAAAACTTGAACACTATGGAGTAAAAAATAACAATTTACTTTCGTTCAAAAGTTATTTACCAATAGAAAACAATTTATAGTGTATGAACAAAAACAAATATTCCCGTCTGCCGTAACTTGCGGGGTTTACCTATTAAATTGTATTCTTTCTGCAGATGACTTCAATCTTTTTTTATTCCCACAGATATATTAATACACTATTTGAAACAAGAAACGAACAATTATCGAAAGTTAATCAGTGGTTTATAAGTAATAAACTTTCTCTAAATGTGGATAAAACTAAATTTATTTTGTTCCACAAAGTAAATAAATAGAAGCTATCAAATTGCCTAACCTAAAAATCAATAACACAAACATTAAAGAGAAAACTCAGTAAACTTTCTAGGCGTAATCTTAGATAAACATTTACGTTGGAGTTCACATATAAAAAGTATTGAAAATAAAATATCAAAAAATTTAGCAATGATATATAGAAACAAACCATTTTTAAACAATATTTCTTTAAAAAGTTTCAATCATTGTTATTTAATTTATTGCAATATTGCGTAGATCACAAACCATGCAAAATTAAAAAATTGTACTGTAAACGAAAACACACATGCATTTTTGGAGCTGATAGAACTGTCCCTTGTGAGCCTCTTCTGCCTTTACTTGGAACATAAAACATATATAAAATCAACTTACACCAAGTTTTAATGTTCACGTATAAAACAAATTTAGGATTATTTTCTAAAACATTTCAATCCTATTTTGACAAAATAGTTCATAAATATTCAACAAAATTTTCAAATAACAACTTTGTTGTCCCAAAATGTAATTTAAAACTAACTTCACATTCAGTTCTTTACCATTGACCTTACTTGTGGAAAATGTTTCCCAAGATTATAAATACACATAAAACTAGTATAGTGGAGTTTAAAAATGAATCAAAACAGGTATTCTTACTTATGGATTTTAATTTATCCGATTTTAAATGTTTTTTTAAATTAAATCTCAATTACAAAAGATAATTCAAAAATTACGTAAAATTAAATTATTTAAATAAATTATTAAAAATTAATTCAAAAATAAAAAAAAATTCAAAAATTACCTTACTGAGTGTATCAACGTTTTTCTTTTTCATTACCTTAATTATGGTATTACCTCTATGGCGTTTGCTAATTTGTTTACGTAATTTCTTTGAAGTATACTAATTTATTTATGTTATTTCTAAATTGTATATTAATTTATTTACTTTTTTATTTTTAAATCTTAATTTAAGTTTTAAGTTTTAAGAAAATGATAATATCTTATATACTTTTTCTTATTCACCCGCCAATATTTATTTTTATTTATATGCTTCGAAAGTGTATTACTATTAAACGGCAAAAAAAAACAATTAAAAAAAAAGTCTACTTTCCAGCAGAATTTAGCATTTCAAAAATAATGCAAAAACCGTTCAAAAAAAAATTTCCCTTGTTTCATTCCTGTATCAGAATGGCCTGCCAACATCCCAGATTTGAACCTATTGGTTATTGGATGTTTTTCATGTTGGAAAACTAAAAAAATGTAAAATGCAATAACTAAAAAGTTCTAAGGATTTGCTCGTTAAAAATTTGGGATGAAATAGTTTTATCGGTATTGTCATCTGTTATAAATTTTTAAACAGAGTTCATATGTGTATCAAAGAAAAATGAGAAAAATTTGAAATAAATTAATTTTTTATGTTTAATATTAATGTAAATGTCAGAATAATAGTCATTCATTAATCAAAAAAGTGCTCTAATTTAGCAAACACAAAAAGTATGTGACATTTGTAAATATATATGTAAAATATATTGTAAAATACCATAATAATTAAAAAAACATTTTTAGTACTATAAATGGGTTGATATATAATATTGGTATTTATTATAAAAAATGTAAATTAATTTAAAAATTTAGTTAATAAAAATTTTTATTTACTAAATTTTTAATTTCTCGGGTCTGTAGTTTTTCATATTAAATTAAAATGCTTACTTCATTTAATGTGCAAATTTTTTTTTTTGTAGTTATTTTAGGTGCTCCAGAAGTCCTTACGGTCTTTTCACAGAGCACCGCGGGAGAGAATTTAACAGGAAGTTCACGCCTCCTTCCGTACCAATGTCGCTTGTTGGGCTGAGAGCTGGCGTCGAACCTAGGACCTCTGGGTTCTGAGCCACGGTCTCGCACAGCGGTCTCAAAAGAAAAGACTCGAAAATTTTAACTTGTTTTGAAAAACTACTTACTCGAGGAAATTTTAAGGAGAAAATAAAAACGAAAATTTAAAGGAGGAAAGAAAATTTGTTATTTTTCGCTAATGTTTGTTTTTGTTTAGAATAATTGATATAAAATATCAGAAATGATATATGATATCATTTGTCTAAATATTTCAGCTTTAGTTTTTTTAATTATTGGTTTCGCATGACGAGTCGGTTAGGTATTAGACAGATGCTGAATTTACTTCTTTATGTAGAAATAAACTGGTTAGTAATTTCAGCAATTCCATTTTTATTCTGGAGTTTTAAAAGATTATCTGGTGATTCTGAATCGATTTAAAGTCATCAAGATTATGTAAATAGCATTGTAAGCAAACAATAATATAATTTCTTTTTTTAGTAATTCTCTAAGAAACAACAGTAAACAATTTTTGGCTGATTTTTGAGTTTTTTGTACTCCAAGAGTTAGTAATAAGAACAATTTGACTATTTTTTGGTTCCAAATATTGGAGTCAAAATTTGGTTTCAAATTTGAGCCAAATGGTTTTAAAAATTTTTGTTTTTATTAAAATTGGAATTTTTCTACTGTCAAAAATAAACTAATACAAGTTATTTTCTCAATAAATAATATATTCGAGTTCTTTTGATTTCGTTTCTTTTTTATAAGTGTTATCTAAATGTAATTTAAAAAATATATATTTTTTGTTATTGTTTTGTTAAACGGTGTTTTATAATTAAGATACCTTATCTTATTTGTACGTATGTTTTGTAAAAACGGTAATTTCATTTCATCTTATATTTTTTTGAAATAATTGGTTTATTATTATTGTATTGCTAAACGGTTCTCAGTGACAGGATCTTATGATCCTCTTCGAGTTTCCATGTTTTCATATATTATATACGCATTTTACTCAAAATATCCTTAAAATACTTAAATAATTGCTATATATCAAAGTCTTTACAATCATATTTACAATATGATTGTATAAAAACTGTTTTGTAATTTTGGAGCTTCACAACTTAATTTTACTCCTCCAAAAGCCAGCTTGACGCGGCCGTTCTGTGAAAATTAGAAGTTCAGAAGTCCTTACGGTCTTATTACAGATTACAGGAAAAAGCCAAAATAATGCTAATATGCGAAGAATTTGATAAAACTTTTCGAGTAAACAAAAAATAAGTAATAGTTATAATTAGAGATGTTATACTTCCTAAAATAGCCTATAACTATGTACACTACCACCTGCAAATAATAAAATTTTCTAAGCAAGTTCTGTTAAAATTGACTCTAATTGCAAATTGAATATCATTTGCAATTAGAGTTATTCTTTCTCACATCTTCATATGTACGCATTTTTTCGTAGAATTAGTTTGATCGTTTTCATTTACGTTTCCTTTTTCAAAATAAGAACTGACAAATAGTAATCTGAATGATAATAATTCATTAACGTCTTCTGTTCGGCCGTCAACAAAAGGGAGGGATGCATCGTCAATTTTAAAAAAAAAGTCTTTTATATCTAAACTTTTTTTTTAAAAAAAGATAAAAAAATAAATGATCCTTTAGAAAAAAATAGGGGAGGAGAACGCTCAGCGCCCCCCTCTCAGTGTTGTCGGCCTTGTAGTATACCCACGATACACACTTCAATTAACCAGGTGGGAACTCTGGCAAGTGTCATCGGCAGCTTCGCCCGAGACCTATGGCCCTTTATGTGTTTTGGCAAAACCACTATTTTCACTTGCTTCATCAAAGGTCGATTTGCTGTTGCATGCCTCAACAACTCGCCTACTTTGCCGCTAAAACCTAGACTCATTTGGAGTCGAGCAAACTACGCAGCAATATCAGCACATATTGCAGCTGTTGAATGGGAAACAGTATTTACTGGGCTAAATGCAAACGATGAGTACCAGCTTCTAGCAAACGTGTATAATGAAGCCACTAACCTACACGCTCCGTCAACTACCACTCCCTTTACAGAAAAACAGGACAATGGTAACACCAGAACATTGAGCGGGATCGAGAAGCTAAACACACCTACTGGGCCAAATCATTAATCCATGAGAGATACACATTTCTCAAAATATCGCATCGTGCCTGCAAAAAAGTTAAAAAAATTGTCAAAGCTGGCAGGCGGAAAGATAAAGAGCTACTCGTCAGGGATTCCAAAAGCAACCCTAAACGCTTACACGCATATGTTAAAGACAAGCAGAAGCATCAGTAACAACATTACATCGGTTTGAACAGTCAATAGCAACATCACAACCGATACGACGACATATGCGCATCGTTAAATAACTATTTTCAATCAGTCTTTGTTTTAGAGCCTAGGTTCAATGCAGGCTCTGAAAGTCGTATTGAAGCAGTTTGTCACTATCGATATAGTACAAAAATGCCTAAACAACCTTGATGAAAGAAAATCGACCGGATTACGATGGATTACATCCAAGGGTCCTTAGTAAATGTTCAGCTACCTTTGCCAAGCCTCTTTCGCTTCTCTATAAGCGCTCGTTTGCAACTGGTGTAGTTCCTGAATTATGGTTAAAATCGAATGTAACACCTATTTTCAAGAAGGGTAGTAGGCTTAAAGCATCCAACTACCGGCCAGTCTCGCTCACTTCCATACCTTGCAAAATTATGGAAGGTATTTTACAAAAAAAGAATAATGGAACACTGCGTTGCTAATGGTCTAATTTCTCTAAATCAGCATGGCTTTGTTCATTGTAAGGGATGTGTATCAAACCTTTTAGAAACTTGGGATATCATGACGGAAGCAACTCACTGCAGACATGCAGTAGACGTCATTTACACAGACTTTGCAAAGGCGTTTGACAAAGTACCACATAAACGCCTTCTTCATAAGCTGAGAGCGTACGGTATTCAAGGCGCTCTTCTTGACTGGATCGCAGCTTGGCTAAGCAATCGATGTCAACGAGTGGTTGATAAACAGCATTACTTCTGAATGGAAAGCGGTCCGCTAGTGGAGTGCCTCAAGGCTCAGTCTTGGGCCCATTGCTATTCGTAATCTTTGTAAACGACCTGCCGGACAGTATTACTCATCATATGAAACTGTTTGCCGACGACAGCAAAATAATAGGGATGATTGAAAGAGAATAGACAAACATCACTCAAGATGACGTTGACAGAGCAGTGAAATGGTCGCGAGTTTGGCTCTTGCATTTCAACGTTGAGAAATGCAAAGTAATGCATGTTGGGCGCGGATGTAACAAGTCAATACATACAAATACTCAATGTCAAACGTCGACGACACCCGTCGTCCTCTCAAAAGAAACCGAAAATCGAGGTCTCGAATGACCTTAACATTAGACCGCAAATAGAGTCAGCCGTATCAGTAGCGAAATAAGGATGGGCGATTCGAAAAACATTTCCAGTTTATTTATGGCGCACTCTGTATCTCACTTACATTCGCCCCCATCTTGAGTTTGCTGTACAAGCCTCGTAGCCGCATTTAAAATCAGACATTCCAGCAGTTGAGCAAGTCCAACATCGAGACAAAACAATATCGACTATTAAACACATGACCTATGAAGATCAAGCTCCAACGGCTCGGTTGAACAACTCTTGAAGAAACGCGCGAAAAGAGCAGATCTTATCGACAATTCAAAATCACTCGTAAACTCGAGCTTGTTAGTTTTGTTGTCCCGCAAAACATTTCGATGAAGATAAGTATATTCTAAGAGGCCGTGACCATAACTAGAACGTCAGATGGTAAAAAACTGCGAGGAGCGGTATAACTTTTTCAAATCAAATTGTCGCCCCATAGAATGCGCTTTCGCAAGAAGCAGTGAACTCTCCAATCCATCAATGCTTTCAAGCATAGAAAGTAACTTTATAGATACAATTGCTGCTTTGTCTGTAGCTTCTGTATCTCCATGTTCGTCAGCATAGAGGGGCCTGGTGTAGCACCTCTTCCATCAAATTATAAATAGATTATTGTATTTGTATTTGATCACTGAATAATAATAATAATTAAATTTTTAGTGCATTTAGTTGATGTTGATAACACTATTTAAAACGCGATTAGAGCTGATTAGCTATAATCTTACGCATACGCAACTATGCATACGCAATTGCGTATATTTTCTATACTGGTATAAATATTCGTGAATAGGAAAAGCCGCACCGAATGGTTAACGTTCTTTAGGATGATTCAAAATATAATTTTGAAAAAATAACAAAACGCAGAGTTGAACATCGAAAGATAATGAATTAAATAGTCTGTGTTTTATTAAAAAGTCAAAATCTTACTTTGGATCATCCTTAACAACGTGAACATGTTTGAAATGCAACCAAAAGTTAGTAATGTACCATTGCCTCGAACTTATAATAAAAGTTATAAACATTCTGTTAACGCAAATAAGGAAGGGGTGTTGAATGAGTGTTTTATATGTATGATAGGAATGTAAGTTTATTGTTATTAATGTTTAGCTTATTATTGTTTAGCCATGCATATTTATTATAATATCTTAAATATAATATTTTAATTAATTTTCAAATAAAGATATTATTAACATTTTTATTTGAATCCAACAGCTTTAAATTTATAATATAATTTTTTTTTTCACTTTTATCCGACCTAATATCTCTCAAATATCTATAATATCTATAATTACTAGCTTTATTTATAATAGTCAAGCATATTTATAATATCTTAAATATAATATTTTAATTAATTTTCAAATAAAAATACGAAGACACTTTAAATTTATAATAGAAATTTTTATTTATTTTTTGACATATATCCGACCTGATATCTCAAATTTTTATTCTAAAAATTATAGTAATCACGTTTATTTTTAAGAGTTGAACTCTATTTATGAATTTTGGTTTTTCTTATTTAATTTTAAGCTTAATCAACTATATCAGCTAAAACACATATTTTGGAAATATGTTCTAACTACTTTCTGAATAACATTTTTGATTTTGTCAATATATTTATATATGGTTAGCATGGTTGTGAAAGAGCTTAATAAGACTTTTTTTTTTAATAAATAAACTTTAAATGCTGAGTATTTAGAAATTATGTATAAATGTTAAAAAGCTTCCCGTTGATTCCTTATATCTTTTTAATCTACATGTAAATTTTCAAACAAATTTGATGTGTTTTGGTTCTTAGAAAATCTTACCTTCTAAAACTACTCTTGAAAAAAGGTGTCTGTGGCAAGTTTTTCATTTATAGTGGTCTTAATCCTTTTGCCACTGAGTTAACAGCTATATGACTACACGTAAAATTAGCTATATAACTAGCGTAAAATAACGAACTAGGATCATGATGAATTAAAAGAATATAAAATAAAAATTACTTATCCAGAATTTTACAAATAAGACCTTGTTTTTTTGTCATAGAAATTGGCTTTCAGAATATTAAAAACTTTTAATTTTATTATCTTGTAACATGAATAAAATATATCATGTTGTAATTAACAAAAATATATAGTTTTTTTGTGTAACCTTAAACAAATAAAGAAGATCAAAATATATCATGTTGTAATTAACAAAAATATATTTTTTTTATGTAACCTTAAACAAATAAAGAAGAAATACATAAACATATCATTTTCAATTTTAAATAAATGAATGATAAAAAATAAGAATGTAGCTTTATTAATTCCAAACTTATCTAAACATTTTTCAATAATCTTTTTAGTGTAGTCTGCAGTTTGTTTCCTTTTGTATCAATGGTGCTAAGATTGACAACAATAAATTGATTGTCTTTAAAGTGTAGGGCATTAATAATACCAAGGTAGTGACACATATATATATCAGTGAATCAACTTTAAATAAATCCATAGTTTATATATGACATTTTTATTTTCTTTGCGATGCTTTATGGCAAGGTTGCAAAGTTGAATACTCATATTATCTCTGTTAAGTGTTAGATCGAACTGTGAAGCCATTTTTACACAAAGTTATGGATTCATGATGAAGCTGAACATATGGATTCGTGGTGGAAATACCTGGAAAAAAACATTTCAGAATAAATTGACAAACAATTTTGGCAAAACTGTTTTTTTATTTTATTTAATACTAATTATGACAAAGAAATTTTGAATACGTTTTACAAAATATTAAACCAAATAGCAAAGTACAAAAAAAAAAAAGTTTAAAAAAAAAAGTCTTGGAAAATGAATAGAAAAATGTAAGTCTTTTAGTAAATCTTAACCTGCATGCTATAGACTGTGTTTGTAATCTCAATAATTATATGACGCAGAGCTTGCCATATGCAGCGCAATTCAGTACATTCAAGCTTTCACTGTTTAAAATTACGTTACTGTGGCTAAACAATTTTAAACTAATAAACTTGTAGAAGCTAATAACGGTTTGTTAGTAAAGAAAGGTTTATATGCTGATATAAAATTTAAAATTCCCAAAGTCCGGGACTCCCTAAAATTATAAGGACAGGCAGGACTCCAAATTCCAGGTAAAAACAGGAACTCCTGGACTTTGGACTCCCATTTTTCATCCCTGCATATAACTGAATTAAAAAGACCTGGTATCTTCTTTTACCAGCATAGATAGTTCAGTACAATTAACAATATCTTTTTCAAAAAATTTTTTTACTGTTCTTAAAGTCGACGTTTATCACGTCATAAAACCTATTCAATTAATGTGTTCTGTTTGTAACTTCAGCATAGCTGTTCTCCTGTAACAGCATAGGTGTTCTGCCCCTGTAATAGCATAGGTGTTTTGGCATAGGTGTTCTTCTTTTAGCATTTTAACCTATCAGCTGCATTTTCTATTACTGTTCATTTAAAAGATTATCGTCAACTTTATGATTGTTTTGTTTCTTATATGCTAAGTGACTGGTCTCTGTATACTTTAACAGGAAGAATGCTGCCTCCTGTTGCAAGTTTTATACTTGTGTTATCACCAATAATAGATATTTTTTTAGCTTACGAAACAACTCTGTCAGAAGTATTTTGATTTATTGATGTAATTAAGGCATAGCAGTTTTCAGCAGTTGTTTTTTTGTTGCAAGGTTGAGTGCCAACATTTTAGCATTCTGAGCAGATAATTTTTTTTTTATAATGGAATTATCTCAGATTATCATCAATAATCATCAGATAGATAAATTTAGAAAGATTATGTGAACAACTGATTTCAGTTGTTCTAGTACTGCTTTTAGTACTTTTTTTAGCCTTAGCTCAAACAGCTCCAATAGCAATTGTCATCTTTTTTATTTATTTTTAACTTGATGACAGTCATTTATTCAGAAAGTCTCCAAATCTTTACTGACTGCTTTATCTTTCTGTTTTAAAATACAAGTTATGCAGCTTCAGCAAATTCCAGGCAGATAAGATTTTAGACTTAAGGTTCAGACTGAGTTCAGATAGTCTTTGATCAGATAATCAATAGACTGTTTTCCTCCAATATTGATCTTTTTGCCTTAATTAACACAACCAAAACAATTTTGACTCTGAATGAAATCTTTTCTGAATGAAATCTTGCTTATTGCTGACTCATTTTGAACCAAAAATGTTTTTTGTTTAGTTTTTTCTGTGAAAAAGTGCCAAGAAAGTGTTTGTGCCACTCTACAAAAATTTAAAATTTTTCAATACAGAATGCATTATCATTGTAAAACTCTTTGTATAAAAGAAGGTGGAAGGAGAAGAATCTTTTCATAAATGGTATTTCCTAAATTAATGCTGAGTACAACACTGATAGCATTTATATAAATAATTAACGCATGCAAGCCTAATACAACTTTTTGTATTTCACTTGTTATGCAAAAGTTTATCACAAAGTTTCTCTAATATAACTAAACGCTTTATACAATCAAACAGAAATAATGTTATCAAATGTGATATTTAGAATGTAATTGTGTAAAATTCAAAATAATTAGGAAGTAAATCTGTTTCTCCCAAAAAAATCAAGTTGGTTGCAATGTTTCATGAGAAAAAACAATGTAGTGATTTTTCTTGCAAAATTTTTATCTAAGATGGCAAAACAAAAAACCAAAAAATGTATATAAATGTATATATATTTTCATTCACCTTTACAAAGAAATATAAAGCTTAAAATGAAGAAGCTTTATTGATAATCACTGTTATTTGATTACATCCAGAAGAATTCTTATCTTGTTTGTATTTCTTTATATTTTTCCTAATCGAAAATGTACATATAAATAAAAGAAAAATGTAAAGTATATTGAAATATACACATTTTATCTATTGACCCATGGATCTATAAGTCAATTCTACCATTTCTGTACTTATTTCTTACTTTTTAAATATTTTTTAGTAGGCGTTAAAAAAACTATGCATATTGTCTACCTTTTAAAGTTATGAATAAAAAAATAATTTATAATATAGTTGACTTTTAAATATTTTATACTCTTCTGTAGTTGTTTCACAATCCGTGCATTATAAGTATCCGGACAGATTATTCTAAATAATATTTAAAATACCAGCTTGATATGTATTGATTAATTACAATTGGTATAAAAAATTTAAAGAAATTTTAAAGTTAGACTTGAACGTATATGAATTTGACATGACCCTTATAATATGGGGTCATGGTAAGTCTATTTCACACCTACATATCTAAACTTATTTTTTATATAGTCTTTTTATAAGAGCCTTTTTATTTCATTTAACTTTTAGTAAGTGGTTGAAAATAAAAATAAGTCATTTAGTAAACAATTCTTGTTCAATACTACAGAACTTCTATTTGTAAAAATGTAGACCTCTATAAAAAACGGGTATGAAGAAAACTAATTTTTTTCTTTATTAAGTTTCTGTTAAGTTTTTATTAAATTTTTTGTATTGAACAATATTGAATTTAATCTAGGTGAAAGTTTTTTAGTAGTAAAGTCTGATTTCTCAACCTTGTCCACAATGAATGATGGTAAAACACTAAACACTGTTGTATCCAATATGCTTAAGAAAAAAGAATTTCATCTCAATTCTGCTATGTTTGTCTTGCAAATTCTAAGGAGATTAATTTGGAACTTTGTTGGAAAAAAAATAAAAATTTAAGCAAGCAAGTTTTGAAACTTGGAATTTGCAGTCTTTATTTATGGATGCGCTGCATGGAGTTGGTTTTTAATACTGCTTGTAAACTCTTAGCAGTAAAGCAAGGAAGAAATATTCACAAAACACTTCTTTGAAAGCAAAAAAAAATTCCAGCATTTATTCGAGTACGAGTCTGGGTTTCTTTTGTCAGTAAAGGAAGTGGCACAACCAAAACTGAAAATGTTGCTTGCAAATTTGATAATTATCCGATCGTGACAGGGGGAAGTTTGAACTAGGATATCACAATGATTAAGTTGTTTCGAGATTTATTTATTGATATGAATATAGCACAACTTCAAGACCAGATATAAATTAACTATTCTAGGAAGTATAAAAAGAAAAAGAAAGACCATGAACTAAATGAAGAACCATACTGATGAGCTGTTCTGCAATGAATTAAAAAATGGCTATTTTCATAGCCACAAGTAAATAAAAACATCTATTTAGAATAGAACGTTGAGGAACTTTTAAAAAACCAAAAAGCGAAGAATCAGATCATAGCAGATTTTTTTATTATTTTCAATGACATTTTATTATTAAATTGTGTTTCTGATTTAATTCATAAAATTATATAAATATCGGCGCTTTCAGTTTTAATGAAAAAAATTATCCTAATGTAGCTTTAAAGATTAATCTAAAATTAGTAGATGAATTGAAAAAAAATAAAAAACTTTTTTATATAGAAACCTAATATTTTTCTTTTAAATATAAAAATAGAAACAAAAATTCGACGTCATGAAAATCAGTTCAATATGTTGAATCCTTTATTTAAAAGCCTATTTCCTCATTTAGTATTTAAGCAACGCATCGTGAGTTTTTGCTTCAAATTGTTTTAATTAAAACTAAAAGAGGTTTGTAAATGATTATAAATAAAAAAAAAAAATCTATAAGTTTCATAAAAACTAGTTTTTACTTAAGAATATTTTAAAAAGTTTCATTTAATAAGTAAAAGTAAAGAAAAAATTTATATGCTAGTAGTTGTAGCTATTTTCTTTCATTTCCTTCACAAATATTTTATTGCCTAAATGTCTTTGCAACAGTTAAAATAATTGCAGATACCAAGCAAAGTCTTCACTTAAGTATAGCATTCAAGAATCTGAAATTTCACAAGTTCAAGAATAAAAGCTAAAGTTACGATTCCATAATATACTGCAGTATATTTAACATGAATTCTCAATAGGTGTATTACAATGTAAATAAATTTTAAAAGATTGCTTGTAGTCCAAAGTAAGATTTTTGGTATTTTCCATTCATAGAGCTAACCACTTCAGCCACTATAGTGTGTTGTTCGATAAAAGTTTTAACACTATTTAATAAATAAAAAATTTTATAAAATGGCAAATAAATGCTATAAATCAAAATAAAGAAGATGTTGCTGCAATGCAATTAATTAATATATATATATATATATATATATATATATATATATATATATATATATATATATATATATATATATATATATACATACATGTAAGTATGTATTAATTTTTTTTTTGAGAAACATCAAAATGGCGCAAATAATATGCAAAGAAGTGTGAAACATTCTTTATAGCCCAGAGTTCATGTTGAGTTTTAGTGAATGCATTGGAGTAAGTTGAAAATTCTTGGACGTCCAAATATTGAAGAACATTATTTAAGTATGATTGATGAAGATAATCCTAAAACTGACGAAAAGGCGTATTCAATGTTAACTACATGGATGCAAATGAGTGATAATCCAACATTTGAGGAGTTAAAAACAGCTTTAAGAAACATGAAGAGAATAGATTTAATAAGAAAAATTGACAAATTTACAAGTAATTATTTTTAACTAATAATAATAAACTAATTGATAATTTTTTTGTGTGCAAAATACTTAGATTTTCTACAGAAAAACTCTTATTCAATGATAGTGATGCTATTAAAGACTATTTAATTCCATGCTATGTTCATGCTACGACAGTCGAATTACAAAATCTATTCAAATAAAACTAAACTAAGTTGGTTATAATATTACGGACTTAAGAGCATTATCTAAACTTCTGAAAACTTTGTAAATATGTCCAACAGTGTTATACTAGTGTTTTGTAAATTCTAAATGTGATCATGTATCCTAAAATATTCTGAAGTATAAGTTTTACAGTGATAACTGTTTCAAACTTAATAAAATATAAAAAACTATAAAACTCAAAAATCCATTGTCATCACCAAGTTCTCTAATATTTGTGGTCTATGAAGTAACTTTCTTAGCTAAGTCTTATCTCTTTCAAAGTTCAGACTTATTGTTGGTGGTTATTTTCCTTTAATTTGTAAAGACTCAAATAGTCACATGCTTGGTCTGGCCATTTATATTTGCAAGAATTCAACCATTTGTAGAAACTTGTTGAATTTTGACTATGTGCCTTCGTTTGAGTACTACTTCACTCTATCACCTTTCTTGTTTTCTATACTGCTCTCTTTTATTTTAAGACTATTATTTTGGATATTATTTCTGATCAAGTTAATCGAGTCCTTTCTTTATTCTTAAGCCAATATCATTGTTTTTGGTATTGTTAATGCTTATCACACTAATGGCTTTGTACTAGTGTTAATGACTTTCAGGAATTTCCCCTATCATCATATCTCTTACAACTACCCTTAAGCTGACTTGGGCTCTTGCCATGATTTTCTTTGTTTCTGCTGATAAATTTCCCTTATTATGTAACTCCTTGGATTCAGGCTGGCATGGAACCTTTTATTCCCCTCTTGACAGTTCCATGTAGTCTTCACTCTTCTCCATGGTTTTCCTCTTATCGCGCTGCTGCAATTTTCAATTGTAACCATTACTTTCATATTTAACGTGAAAACAATTCTTTAGAAACAGACATCTGTTTACTATTGCTAGAAACCAATGTAAAAGGATTAGTCTAAGGCTGAAGCACGCTATTCTCAGATCACAAAATCTCATATTATCTCAAATGTTATGCTATTAAGAACTCTGGAGAATCTTTAACAGTGTCTTTAATCTAGGCAGACTATTCCACCTCTCTTGCATGCTTTATATTTTGCAATCTTGCCTAAAGACGAAGCTGACAACTTTTCATCAATCTCATCTCTTGATTCCACTAATCACATTTCCTGACTGATATAGCCAACAAACAGGTCGATCCATTACTTGGCATTCATATCTCTCCAGCTTCTCTATCTAAAAACTCTCTACAGCTTGTGGCCAATACAACATATTTGCTATAGTCTCTGCAGAAGTGTTATTTGAAGCTGTTTTCTATACTTTCAAAACTATTTAACAAGTGCTTATCAGAGTCATGTTTTCCAGCCTGTTGGAAAGTGACGTGTGTTTTCCTTATTTTTGAAAATTCTCGATCACGAAACTCGGTCCAACTACCTTCCCATTAGTCTCTTCCTATCATTAGCAATATTTTTAAGTTTTTAATTAACAAACATTTAATCTCTCATCTTGAATCTAATAAATAATATCATCAATATGGATTTTGAGTGTTTCTTGTTCTTCTGCTGATTTGTTAATGCTAATAACTTATAGGTTTTATCCTGCATTAGATAGATGTTGTGAGGCTAAGGCTCACAACATCTATCTACATTTATAAAGTCTTTATAAGCTCTCTACACTTATAAAGTCTTCGATAAACTTGGGCATCTGCATTCTCCATAAGCTCTCTTTTTATGGTGTATCAGGTAACATCTTTAAGGTTATTGAAACCTTTCGTACCAATTATAGTATAAAAGTTATTCTCAATGACAGCACACTTATTCATTTCCTTTAACTTATCCCATATCCTTAGCCCTATACTTTTTTAAATTTACATCTAAGGTGGTATTGTATGCTGAACATTCTTACCATTTATTCTTGTCTTGATAAGAAGCCAATACTCTCTGATTGCTTTAAGGGGCATTTAACTTGAAAAGGATCTCACTTCTGCTATTAGCATAGGGCTTCTAGTGAGAACTTTAATTCAGACAAACTAAATTTTTTTTGGCTTATCTTTTTCATAACAATCTAGATCATCCTATAATTATTAATGGATGAATAAATAAATATTTATGAATGGATGAATGAATATTTATGAACCATCTGTCTAAGGTTGTATCTCTTTATCATGATGGCCGCTTTCTTCTTCTGGTTTCTATTCTTTATTTCTATATATCTCCTATCCATCCTTGTATTAAATACTGTTACCATATCTGGAGCAGATCTTCAAATGATCTGTATGTTAGTCTTATTTTTTATTCTTCCTGATTTAATTGATAATTGTTATATTGATAAAAAGTAAGTTGTCATTCATTCTGGATCGAATTTTCACCAAAATAATTCAGCAACAGAAAAGTTTTTGCTCAGACTGTACAAATACGTGTTAGAGAGATAATCTTCAGTGCGTTGAACAAAGTTTCATGATTGGCCATTTTCTTTTTGAGTAACTTCATAGAACAATGCTTTGAATTTATGGTTTGAAATGTGACACTGTTTCTTTCCCCGATGCTGATTTGCATCCTTGAGTCAGAGTTAACAAGGCCAAAAGTAGCACGAATAAGGCCACATGTTGCAAGGCTAAGACCAAAGCCAAGATTTTAGGTCAAGGCCAAAATTAGGAGTTTCAACGCCAAGGCCTACTTAATCATTTTCAAGACCAAAGACTTAAGTTTTTGTCTAACGTTGAGCCCGGTTTTTATTAACAAAAAGTAACGAAGTTTACTCTGAAAATAAACCAAATAATGTAAAAATAAACTAAGGTTGTGCAAAAAAAAAAAGTTAAAAGTCAATAAGAAAACATACTTGTAGATATGTATAAAGCCGAAAACAAAAATACATGAAAATAAAGAATGAAAACTTTTAATTCTTTAATTTTATGTATTTTTTTTTTTGAAGGCCAAGGCCAAAACAAGGCCAACAGTTGCAAGGCCATTATACTTCTCAAGAAAACAACATACTATGAATTTTTTTTTTAAAAAAAAACATACTATTCATGTTACTCTATTTTTTGATGCCTGTGCTTTTTAGAAATTTTTTTCTGCTACTTAATACTTCGTACCCAATTCTTTCTGATATTATTGTTTCTAAAAAATACCTAATGTTCATTTTTTAATGGTAGATCAGTTTTACTTTTACTTGGTTGTATTAAGTAAAATTGAAAAATGATTGCAAGAAGGTTTTTGAATTTTCATTTTTAAAAATTTAGATCTGCTACAATCTACTTTTGTACACATTGTGTTGTAGGCAATGACATTTAATATTGTGAATATTGTGTTGTAAATATTGTGTTGTAGGCAATGACATTTAACTCTCAATGTTAGGTTAAAATCATGGTGTCAGCTACCAAATGCTGAATGTTGGTATTAAATTGATTTTTGTCAGGTTGTTTTGACATATGTTCAAAGATTTGAAAAAAGAGTAGCATTAAATAAAATCATTATCATTTTTGTCTTTATCAAGAACTAGCTTCCTCCTTTGCATTAAGGTTATGTAGTTTTTAATTTTATTCCAAGCCATCACTTAATTTATTTTTATGTAATATTAGTAAGCATAACCTTAAAAAACCTTATCAATTTTTAAAAATATCAAAGTTATAAATGAAATATTTAAGTGTGTAGAGTAAAGTAATATAAAATATTATTTACTAATAAATAAATAAAAAATTTTGATTTGTTGAAAAGTTTCGCTACGTCATTAGAGGTGCTATAAAATATTGTTACAAAAATAGCGTTGCTTTTTTGAAGTTGGGTTTCCTGTAAGTAGAAACTTTAATTGTTCTTTAAATGAAGATGTTATTGCTTGAAATATGAAATACTTGTAATAGAAGATTGTTATTGCTTGTAATAGAAGATTGTTATTGCTTGTAATAGAACATTGTTATTGCTTGTAATAGAAGATTGTTATTGCTTGTAATGCAAAGATACTATATATAAATAAATATTAAGCGATTACTATACGAAAAAATAGTATATTGACAAAAATGCATGTCAGTTACAAAAACACTAAGTGCTTCATAAGAAACAGTTATAGAATGATTTGGTTAAATTCTCCTTCACTAAAATCCAAAAAGTTTTGTTTATTCTGAAGTTTTATTAAAAACTGAGTTTTTAGTTGTTAAAATTGTGTGCAGACATATTCAAAGTTTTAAATAAAGATCCTTAGTTCAAGCATTTCCAAATTTTTTTTTAATTAGCAGATGTGAAGTTTCCAATCCTCTAGCAGTTTTTTTTAACATTTTTATTGTTTACAAAATTAACAGATACGTTTGCACGAACTCCAACAGGTTTTGAATAAAATGAAAAAATCAAGCTAATGAATATCAATACAAAAAATTTTGGTTTAATTTGTTAAAAATTGTAGGAAAACATGTTTTAGTGGCCTTGATTCTCATGATAATGAAAGTGAAAGAAAAAATTCTTGGTTCCTAAGAAAATAACGTAGCTTTTTTTGCATTTGAGTTCAAGTTGTAATGTTAATAAAATTTTGAGTAATAAAAAAATTTTTTTGTGGATTTTTTGTTACTAGTAACAAAGTTTACAATAAGAAATTTCATCTCAAGTGTCATTTTTTTAATTCTATGATATGCAAAGGAAGAGCATACATTTTTGAAGAAAGAATTTATATTGCTTGTAAAAGAAGTTTTATTGCTTGTAATAGAAGATTGTTTAGGACTTTGTTTTTTTAGTTTTATTCTTTTGTAAGTTTTGTGTTCTTTGCTCACAAAAAATTTTTTTTTGAAACATTTAAATTTAATCATTTAGAAACTCCAGGTTTACCAGAAGTAACTTCAAGATTTTCTGCAAACAATGGTAATTATGTTTTTTTTTAATTACTTTTACATTTAGTATATTCCAAAATGAATTGTAGTAATCAGGTTTTAATAACCTTGTTTGCTTAAAAAGTAAAGGTAAACCTTTAAATGTAAGGTAAAAAGAAGTAGTTTTACTTTTATTTGGTTGTTTTAGATAAAATTTAAAAATGATTGCATGGAAGTTTCTGAGTTGTCATTTTTCTAAATTTAGATCTGCTATCATCATATCTATTTTTATAAATATTGTATTTTATATTTTATATATTATATATTTTAGGCAATTACATTCAACTCTCAATGTTAGGTTGAATGCTGAATGTTGGTATTAATTTGGTTTTTATCAGGTTGTTAACTCTGAGACAGTATGTTACGTTTGAAAAAAAATTGCATTAAATAAAATCAGATTTTAACATTTTTGTCTTTTTAACTTTTAGTTTCCTCCTTTGCATTTTGGTTATGTAGGTTTCAATTTTATTCAAAGCCATCACTTAATTTATTTTAAATGTAATAATAGTAAGCATAACCTTAAAAACCTTATAGAATCTTATAAACATCAAAGTTATAAATGAAATATTTAAGTGTTTGGAGTAAACTAACATTAATATTACTTACTAAAGAACAAAGAAAAATTTTGATTATTTATAAAAGTTTCACTACGTTATTAGCAGTACTACAAAATATTGTTAAAAAAATAGGTGTAGCTTTTTTGAAATCGGTTTGTAATTAAAATTTTAATCAATGCTCTTCAAACGAAAATGGCTAATAATATTATCAATATTAGTTAATATAATTATTGTTAATTAATGTTCTTAAATGAAAATCAAAGATATTTATCCTGTGATTTTGCTTGTAATAGAAGGTTGTTATTGCTTGTAATAGAAGTTGTTATTGCATGTAATAGAAGATTGTTATTGCTTGTAATAGAAGATTGTAATTGCTTGAAATAGAAGGATGTTATTGCTTGTAATAGAAGATTGTTATTCTTTGTAAGATTGTTTAGAACATTGTTTTTTACTTTTATTCTTTTGTAAGTTTTGTGTTCTCTTGCGCTCACAAAAAAATTTTTTTTTGAAGCTTTTAAATTGAATCGTTTAGAAACTCCACAGAAATAACTTCAAGATTTTCTGCCAAAAAGGTAATTATATATATTTTTTAAATTACTTTACATTAAGTATCCAAAAATGATTTGTAGTCATAAGGTTTTAATATCCTTTTGTTTTGATTAAAAAGTAGAGGTAAAGCTTAAAATGTAAAGAGGTAAAAAAAGTGACCAATTTTAGTTATTTTGGTGGTTTTTTTGTTGTAAGTATAAATTGTATTACAGTGTTTTACCAGAAGTTATCCTTGATTTTTTTGAAAATGAAAATTTGGACCAAGACCCAATTATATCACTAGTAATACTTTGCTCAATATGTTTATTTGTGCAGTGGTCTTGTTATTTAGTTTCTTGAGTTTGTGTTTTAGACCTATGTTTTAAGAAGGAATTGCATCAACAAAAAATATATATATTTAAAAAAATTATATGGAGAGAATTTGTTTTAAAAATACATATCTATATAAAAAAAAAAACTTGTTAAAAATTCATAAAAAAAACATGATAAGCAAAACTAAAGTTATCCTTGGTTTCAAAGTACTAAGAAAGATTTCAGATTTTTTTGAGAGCAAAAGAATCTGCAATCAGAGGAAATTTTTCAATCTAGACATTAGACCAGATCTCAGCTATAATTTTGTCAACAAACTAAAAAAAGTATAACATATCTGCATTGTATTTTGTGTTAAAAAATATCTGTTTTTTAATATCATGTGTTTGCTCACTGCATGTTTTTTAACGATTAAGTTTACATAATTAGCTTATATTTTCTCTTTTATATTTTGTCTGTGTTGGTTATAAAAAAAAAACATTTGCATTCCGTAAGACGCTTCAGTTTATGTCACAACTAGAGAGCTTTTTAACAACATGAAGGTAAATTAAACAATGGATGCAGTTGTAATTAATCAATGGATGCTTGGTTTTAGAAAAATGTTATTAACAGTTTTCTAAAAACTGAATTTTTGTTGTTAAAATTATGTGCAGACATATTTAAAGTTTTAAGTAAATATGTTTAGTTTGTGTATAGTGTACTAACACATTCAAATTTTTAATTTCCGAAATGTGAATTTTCAAAAGTTTTTGGCATTTTTTCTTAACATTTTTGTTGTTTACAAAGTTAACACTTACATTTTACCGTAACTCCATCAGGGTTAGAATGAAAAAATTTAGCTAACAAAAAATTTTACTTTAATTAAAAATTAGAAAAATAGAAATACTTTGAGGCCTTGATTTTCATAAAATTGAATAAAAATTAAAACAATACGTATTAGTTTATTTGTTATACAACTTTGAATTGAAACATTAGGAAGCGTGCTCACAAACAACAAAAGAAAATATTACATCACTAGTTTCACAACGTACTTCTTAAAATAAATGTCAGTATATAAGTTATTTATGTATTATATTTATATATATACTTACAATAATATATATTATATTAGTATAAGTCTATAATATATTTATTAAGTATATAATCAAGTATATAAAGTATTATTCACTTGATAATAATTAAATGGTGCATTCATTTTAAATTAGAAAGCAGTTTTCTTTTCTGTACAAAAAATGAATGAAAAGTTATGAAGTCATTACTGTACTGATAGAAGGGAATGTTTACTATTTTCAAAACGTTTCATCCCAATGAGAACAGAAAATTTTAATTAAAAAATTGAAAATTGATTGAATTTTAAAAAATCAAAAGTTTTAATCTACAAGATTTAGTAAAAATATAAGATTCTTTTGTTTTATTGTTTTATTTTACACACATCTTTTGTAAATAAAAGAAAATATTCTTAATCTTTTTATTTTTTAAACTATTATTTATCTATCAATTCAAATTAAAAACGTTTCTGTTGTTTAGAATGTCGGCAATGACTTTTCATCCAAAAGGGTTATAAAGTTATGTAGTCATCTTTTAGTTTAAATGGCAGTATTTCATTGTTTTTATTTAATATCAAAGTTGCAGTGACATATTTTCCAGTAGATAGACAAATACAATTACTAAAAAACCAAAGCTTTTTTGTCTGATTTCCAGGACTTCACATTAAAAAAATTCAAACAAAAAATTGTCCACCCTTTCCTTGTACGCACTGGTAGGCTTTTGAGTGACCCCCTTCCTGTACTTGCATACGTAATTTGTAGATGACCCCATAGTAACCAACCGGGTACTGAATATCGCTCTCAAAGACTTAATGGCGAGCACGGTAGAATGGAGCTTGTAATAACGTATTTCAGTAATACGAGCGCAAAATATAACGCTAACAAGTCATCACATGCACTGATATATATATATATATATATATATATATATATATATATATATATATATATATATATATATATATATATATATATATATATATATATATATATATATATATATATGTATATATGTATGTATGTATATATATGTATATATATATATATACACTACCGTTCATAATTATCTAATGGCATTAACTTTTTTAAAAAGGTTTTTTATTTAACAATTATTTTTTTGCTCATTTTAAATGTACAATAAATGTAGATGGTGCGTCTAGGACACATTCTAAGCTGTTTCTAGATTTGACGCTCAACATCTGTTTCAGACGTATAAAGACGTCATAAAAAGACTTAAGACTTTCCGTTCAAGTGCAGTTATACAAAACTGGTCTTGAAAATATTTTTAAACGTTTAAAATATGTTCTGTATTTTGAACGTTTAATTCACAAACTTTCTAGACCAGATTTTGAGCAATAATAACCTTCGGAGTTTTCATCAGTTTTATTTTTTTTATAAGTTATTACTATTTTGAAAAAAAGCACAACTACGTTTTCAGAGGCAACTGCTCCTATGATGGTTATGTTATGGACGGGTTGGATCAAGGGTAAGTTGATCATTTAACCTTAGAGTCTTACCTCAGAAAAGCTGAATTATCCGGACATTCCTGATTTCATGCTACATAGCAGCATTGTAAAGTTTCGCGCATGAGCATAGGATATCTGCGTTTTATGTATTTTTTAGACCAAAAGAAAAACTTTTGGAGCAACCCTGTCCTTGTACTTTACTTAAAAATAAGTTTTCCCAATTTATCAATATTGCAACACACCCAACTTGTTAGTATGTCATCATGATAAGAAGTCATCATTTTCATTAAAACAAGATGTGTCTGTATTGTTCAAAATATAAAATTAAAGTAAGTATTCTACTAAGAACGAAAACTTGGATATAAAAACCATGAAAATTCCCTTCTGCACAGTTAATAATAATATCACAATCTAAGATATATGAAGGGAATAAAACTACAACAGATGATCCTAAAATCGATTTTTGTTGATTATAAAAACAATATTTGTGCCCAAGGGACGTATTTTTACTAAAACTATTTCAAAGTCAGTATTGTCATGTAGGTACATCACTTTTTGGCCAAATTTTAATGGAAATATGACCAGTATGCCATCATAGGCGGCTTCCCTCTATATATATATATATATATATATATATATATATATATATATATATATATATATATATATATATATATATATATATGTATGTATATATGTATGTATGTATATATATATATATGTATATATATATATATATATATATATATATATATATATATATATATATATATATATAAATATATATATATATATTTATATATATATATATATATATAACATATATATATATATATATATATATATATATATATATATATATATATATATATATATATATATATATATATATATATATATATATATATATATATATATATATATATATATATATATATATATATATATATACATACATATATACATATATATATATATATATATTAGTATTGATGTATATATATATATATATATATATATATATATATATATATATATATATATATATATATATATATATATATATATATACATACAATCGGCAATAAACTACTAATATTTCTTGCAGAAGAAATGGCTGCCCTACTGACTTTATTTGTCGTTTTCTCATTTATTTCAATACAAACTCCACCAGAAAACATCTATTCTTGACATCATCTTGGTAACGCCCCTAAATGCTATGTGTCAAGATACCCTTCCTAGTTTTAGGTAATTCAGATGCCTTGTTGTAGTTAGTCAACCTCCTCTAAATCTCTATAAATCTACTTGCCCAGTTCCCCACAAGGTTGTTTACCGGTCAGGTAGAATTGCTGACACTGTTGCACTGATACGATCTACCAATATTGAAATCTTAGTTGATTCACCGTATGAAATACAAGTTGCTTGCAACAACTTTTGACATCATTCTCTACTTCTCTCCCAAGACATCTGCCAACCTCTAAAATCAACAACACTCGTTGAACCTGATGACACCACTTATTCAAGGCCGTATAAAAGAACGTCAAAAACTCTTTTTCTCCGGGTCTACAAAGAGTGGAAAGCACTTGCAAATCGAATTAGTAAACTACTTACCAAAAGAAAGAGAATCTATAACAGGCGTTTCACTACTAGAAAAACAGATTTTTTTCACGTGAAATCAGTCTTGCTGATAAAGGTCAAATCGCCCTTATCTCTGAGACACGAGCAAACCAATTAAATGATCATTTTCAAAGTGTTTGGACTGGAAAGAGAAACAACCCACATTCTCATGCTTCATTAACCGAGGGCACCTGCTACTACCCCCTACAACCTGCCTACTACCCCCATTTTTACCTTTAATAACATTATCAACCAACTCAGCAAACTCAAACCAGGTTTCTCAGGACCAGATGATCTCTCTCCGTTTTTACTCAAACCTGCTCGCTTTGAAATTGCCTCATCACTGCATCCTATTCAACCGCCTCATAGAAAACAGTTACCTACCTGACCAATGGAAATCAGCAAACATGACCGATTCCAAAAATTTCTAACCCACAATTGTCTAATGACTATCGACCAATTGCCATTACATCCGCATTATGTAAAGTTTTTGAACGTATTATTACCATATTCATTGTCCATCACACCAAGCACCTATGGGTCTCAAACAAACAGTTCGGTTTCCTTCAGGCCGAAGTACGATGGACGCTATTTATTAAAATTATAGAAGTGAGTCATGCAAAAGATAACAACAAATCAATTTATGCAATATTCTTTGATTTCGAAAAAGCTTTTGATCTTGTCAGTCATGACTTACTGTTAAAGTTAGTGAACATTCTACCTAGCTGGCTCACCTCTTGGATCGCAGCTTACTTATCTAACCGTCAACAAAGAATTAAAACAAATGATCACGCCACTGACTGGAAATGCTGACGAAGCAGGTAAGTCTTTCAGGGTAGTGTTCTAGGTCCAATCCTGTTCATTCTATTTATTTCCGACATTAACGTCTATCTTCCACTTGATACCTGAAAAATATGCTGATGACATACTGACCTATATAATTAATGATAAAGTTCCTACCAACCTGCCTCAATCCATTGTTGATGGCGTCGTTCTTTGGTCTTAGGTAAACGAAATGAAACTTAATGGCCCGAAATGTAAAATCATAAGAATTATTCCCAGATGCTCTGAAATTCGTTACCATCCATTGTACTCAATAATAATATGAACTTGAAATAGTGAGCAGCCACAAATATCTTGGAATCATGCTCAATGAGAAGTACTAATTGGAATGAACAATGGACAAAAGTTCACTACAGTATAAATGGTGCCCATCTACTCAAAGATAAGCAAATTGGACACACTCAGCCAAACTACAGGTCTACCGATCTTACGCTTATTAGTCACTTGATATATAGGTGTCCCTATTCTCACTTACGACGTGCAGTGCTGCTACAAAGACAGATCCAACATTTTCATAAAAATGCCCTACAAATTATTGGAATTGATGTAACCAATTCAAGCAGCTTCAATATTATTTTAACATGAAGAGTTACTTGACAGGATCTGTATTAATACACTCAAAAAGATCCTTGCAGACCCCATGCCATCCTATAACTACTAAATTAACCAACAGCGGAAACCCTAATAGATTCCCGTATGCTCTTAACACTGCAAAAACAACTACAAAAACTTTTATTTAAAAATACCTCCAAATCCTTCTTGACTACGTTAGTGACCTCTACCTCCCTAGCAATATTGGAAGCTCTACTGCTTTTTCAATGCATAAAATAATATGTTCCTCCCCTGTATTCTTGGCAAAATATTAATATTAAAGGACAACCTACAATTCATTACTTGTAATGCTAATCAATTTTAAATAAAGATTTATAAAATAAAAAATAGAAATAAAAAAATCCATGTATGTATATATATATATATATATATATATATATATATATATATATATATATATATATATATATATATATATATATATATATATATATATTGCTATTATGATTTAGTAATAAAAATACTAAACTCTTGATTGTTGTAAAGTGCTCAATATTTAAGAAAATATATATTTTTTCAACAGACAAATTTTGTACTTCATGGCTGATGATTGCCAAATAGGCATGAAACTTTAAGTTCCATTAAAAGTTGTTTTTTCTAAAATTTAATTTTATATATATATATCCTTATCTCAAAGTCGAAAGAGACTTTTAATGTAAAAAAAGGTCTCTTTAACAACAATTTTACTACCTCAACACTCCCTTGTAGCAGCAGGCTATCTTATAGCCTGCTGCTACAAGGGAGTGTTGCTACATCGACTATCTTATAGCCTGCTGCTACAAGGGAGTGTTGCTACATCGACTATCTTATGGCCTGACTCGCCTTGGAGTGTTGCTACATCAACCTATCTTTAATAGCGTGACTAGCAACGCAGTGTCTACATTGACTGACAAATAGCTTGACTCACAACAGAGTGCTGCTACATGAACTGAAAAATAGCCTGACTTCAAACAGTATATTCAATTAGCTGGATTTGGTTGGGGCAGGCAGTCTATCAAATAACTAAAAAAATTTTATTTTGGTCTTCAAAATAAAAAGAAACCTAAAACTAATATTTTATGGTAAAAACTTGAAGATGATAATATTTACAAACTTTGCTAAGCAAATAAGCTAAAAACTTTTAAGTCTAGCAAAAATTTTAAAGCTAAAATTGCTAGTATCAATAATCTAGCGAAAATTTCTTAAATAAAATAAAAAAATTAGTATTGAGAATTTGTATTTATTGATGTTCATATATTAAATTTATTCAACTCTCATACAAGTTGTCGTCATTTAAATATATATATATATATATATATGTATATATATATATATATATATATATATATATATATATATATATATATATATATATATATATATATATATATATATATATATATATATATATATATATATATATATATATATATATATATATATATATATATATATATACATATACATATACTATGTGGTCGATTCCACAAAAAACTTTTTTTTTGGTAATAAATTCACCCCTTTTTTGCTAGACTTTAAAGTTTTTAGCTTATTTGCTTAGCAAAGTTTGTTATTAAAATCGTTATTGTTTGTTATTGGTAAAAATTTTATTTTAAGGTTATTAAATTTTATTAAATTAAATTTTATTTATTTAAATTAAATTAAATTTTATAAAATTAAATTAAGATTTTTTATTTATTAAATTTTATTAAATTTCATTTTAAAATTATTAATTATTGTTAAAAATTGTTTGTTTAGCAAAATTGGAAAAATAAGCAAGAAAATCTTAGACATTACTAACACATACTTTAGGAATAGCCTAAAAGTAAACCAATGGAAAAATACCACCGACGTTTTTAAGATACAACTTGCATAGAAGACAAAAATAGTTGTTTCTTCATCCAATTCGACATAATTGAATTTTATCCATCTATAACTACAGAAATATTTGATGAAGATTTTGCAAAACAACACACCGCAACAGAATATGACCAACTTAGAATTATAATACATAGCCAAAAATCCCTCCTCTACTACAACAATAACACATGGATAAAAAAATTGAATCATGAAAGTTTTGATGTAACAATGGGCAGCTACGATCACAACTGGAAATTTCCATTGTAGGATACTACATTCTCAACGAATTATCTAATATAATTATAAAAACCGACATGGTTTTACCGTGATGATGGCTTGTTGATAATACACAATTCTAACGGCCAAAATGGAGCAAATGCAAAGAAATATAATCCAAAACTAAGACGTCATTTCAAATAGACATAAAAGCAAATCTTAAAATCAGTTAATTTTCTATGTAACTTTATGTAACTTTCAATTTAGCCCAAACGACCATAAGCCTTTCAAAAAAACCCAACGATAATCTTCAATATATCCACATATCTTATAATCACCCACCACAAATTATTAAACACTTACCTACTTCAATATGGAACAGGCTATACGCAAAATTCCTCAGCAAAGTTATATTTAATCAATCTAAAAACAAATATAAACAAGCACTAAAAAATAGCGGATACAAAAACTACTCCTCTAATATCAGATAAAACAAAAAACACCCCAGAAAATCGTAAGGCGAATATCATATGGTTCAACCCCCATTTTAATAAAAACATCTCCACAAATGTTGCAAAAATGTTCTTGTATTTGCTAGAAAAACTTGCAGCTAGCGCAAACTTCACAAAATATTAAACAGAAAGATAAAGGTAAAGTACAGTTGCACTGAAAATATAAAAAATTATAAAAAACCACAACAAAAAAATTATCTTTCCAAAAATTGAAAATAATGATCCAAAATGCAACTGTCAAAACAAAGCAGAATGCCCCCTGAATGGTTAGTGCAAATCCACAAATATTATATATAAATGCATCATTGCAGCAAAAAACCAACCCTCAAAGTTTATATCGGATTAACGGAAGGTGAGTCGAAAACCAGATACAGCAACCACAAATCATCATTCAATAATATTAAATACAAAAGTTCTACCACCCTATGAAACTATGTCTGGAATATAAAAATTTTTTCGTATGATTTGTATGATTTGTAGCCATAAGTTTTTATTTGTATGATTTATAGCCATAAGGTTATTTTTTTTGAAACTTTTAAATTAAATCATTTAGAAACTCCAAGTTCACCTGAAATAACTTCAAGATTTTCTGCCAACAAAGGTAATTATGTTTCTTTCAATTACTTTAAATTTAGTTTATTCCAAAATTTGTATGATTTGTAGCCATAAGGTTTTTTTCGTATGATTTGTATGATTTGTAGCCATAAGTTTTTATTTGTATGATTTATAGCCATAAGGTTATTTTTTTTGAAACTTTTAAATTAAATCATTTAGAAACTCC
Organism: Hydra vulgaris; assembly: GCF_038396675.1. Classification (NCBI taxonomy): domain Eukaryota; kingdom Metazoa; phylum Cnidaria; class Hydrozoa; order Anthoathecata; family Hydridae; genus Hydra; species Hydra vulgaris. Next base: position 9,000,424 of record NC_088921.1, on the reverse strand, counting down.
AAATTCACCTGAAATAACTTCAAGATTTTCTGCCAACAAAGGTATTTATGTTTCTTTCAATTACTTTACATTTAGTTTATTCCAAAATTTGTATGATTTGTAGCCATAAGGTTTTTTTCGTATGATTTGTATGATTTGTAGCCATAAGTTTTTATTTGTATGATTTATAGCCATAAGGTTATTTTTTTTGAAACTTTTAAGTTAAATCATTTAGAAACTCCAAATTCACCTGAAATAACTTCAAGATTTTCTGCCAACAAAGGTATTTATGTTTCTTTCAATTACTTTACATTTAGTTTATTCCAAAATTTGTATGATTTGTAGCCATAAGGTTTTTTTCGTATGATTTGTATGATTTGTAGCCATAAGTTTTTATTTGTATGATTTATAGCCATAAGGTTATTTTTTTTGAAACTTTTAAATTAAATCATTTAGAAACTCCAAATTCACCTGAAATAACTTCAAGATTTTCTGCCAACAAAGGTATTTATGTTTCTTTCAATTACTTTACATTTAGTTTATTCCAAAATTTGTATGATTTGTAGCCATAAGGTTTTAATATTCTTTTGCTTTAAAAGTAAAGTTAAAGCTTAAAATGTAAAAAGGTAAAAAAAAGTGACTGATTTAAGTTATTTTGGTGGTTTTTTGTTGTAAGTAAAAATTGTATTACAGTGTTGTAATACCAGAAGTTATCCTTGATTTTTTTTAAAATTAAAAATTTGGACCAAGACCCAACCATATCACTAGTAATACTTTGCTCAATATGTTTATTTGTGCAGTGGTCTTGTTTGAGTTTCTTGAGTTTGTGTTTCAGAGCTATAGTTTTAAGAGAAGGGGTTGTAAAACAAAAAAAATATTTATATATATATATATATATATATATATATATATATATATATATATATATATATATATATATATATATATATATATATATATATATATATATATATATATATATATATATATATATATATATATATATATATATATATATATATATATATATATATATATATATATATATATATATATATATATATATATATATATATATATATATATATATATATATATATATATATATATATATATATATAATTATTTGGAGAGAATTTGTTTTAAAAATACATATCTATATAAAAAAAAAACTTGTTAAAAATTCATAAGAAAAAAGAAAATACATGATAAGCATAACTGAAGTTATCCTTGGTTTTCAAAGTACTAAGAAAGATTTTCGATTGATTTGAGAGCAAAAAAATCTGCAATCAGAGGAAATTTTTCAACAACATGTTGTAAATAAACAATGGATGCAGCTTGGGTTTTAAAAAAAGTTTTGTTAAAACTGAATTTTTGTTGTTAAAATTATGTGCAGAAATATTTAAAGTTTTAAGTAAAGATGTTTAGTTTGTGTATAGTGTACTAACACATTCAAATTTTTAATTTGCAAAATGTGAATTTTCAAAAGTTCTGGCATTTTTTCTTAACATTTTTCTTGTTCACAAAGTTAACGTTTACATTTTTTACCGTAACTTCAACAGGGTTAGAGTAAATGAAAAACTCAACACAAATAAAACGTGATTTTAATTTTAGTTTACATATTTGTTTGATCTGTGTTTCTTTACAATAAGGCACACTTCTCAATATAATTCAGATGTCTTATGAACGTTCCACGCTGATCAAAAAAAAAATTTTAGTTTCAAGAAGGTCTAGGACGTTCAGGACATAAACTGAACATACATTATACGTACGTCCAGTATTTGCTTGGTATTTGATAATTTAAAAGTATTTTGATTAAAATGCTTTGTAAAAATCATAAGAATAATAAAAATGCTAAAGTGTGCAAAACTGCAAAAAAAAAAAGGACCATTAATAATTGTAAAATTGGACCGACGTGTCGAAGTTTTAAATCTTTGGTTTCAATATAAGATTGTTTGTCTGGAGAAAAAAATTGTTTAATGTATGATAAAATAGAGTGAATTATTGACTGTAAAACATGGTGGATTTAATGTTAATGTGTGAGGCTGTTTTGGCTGGAATGCCACTAGTGACTGTAAAAATAGAGGAAGTACTGACAATAGTTTATTTGTACACCTAAAAAATCATGCTTCACCTTCAGAAAGATAGGTTAATGGGAAGCTATTTATTTATTCCGAAGAAAACGACTTGAATCTAAAACATATTTTTCAAAAAATTGTATGTGTTTTTGACTGAGTTCGAAAACAATCAAATTTTGAATAGAATGATTTAGCCTCCCTAATCACAAAATCTCTCTCCAATTGGATTTTTATGGGAGGAATTAAAAGTAATGTCAAAAAATAATGTCTAATGATGCATAAGATGTGGAAAAAACTTATTATTAAGTGGCATACAATTGACTTTGACAAATTGGATTAGTTGTTATTGTTCAAGAATATGTATGTTGTTATTGTCGCTAAAGGTGACTAAAAAGCAAGTAAATTAAAAACTAATCTAATGGGACCTAATATTGATTTTTTTGTAAACCTAATGAATAGGAAGATAACATATAATTCTGGTAGACTTTGCTTTAATTTTCTCTCCCAATAGTAAGTAAAGCTTTGATATCTTATTTCAAAAAATACAACCATTCAAATAATTATGGATGTTAGTGTATGTGTGTGCGTGTGTGTGTATATACATATATGATTCAGCAAGTATATATATATATATATATATATATATATATATATATATATATATATATATATAAATATATTTTTCTCACGATTTAAAAAAAACTTTTTATATTAAAAGTCTTTGAGAAGTTTATTAAAAAGGTTTTTAAAGACACAGCGGATTTAAGAGATGAAGTTGTGAAATACTGGATTGCAATATTGGAGGTTGAATGCAGCCTACTAATTATAAATTATTTGACAATTTTTTGAATTAAAAGAGTTTGCAATTCTACTTACGATTGTAAAAATGGTTGAGACATTGGACACTATATAAGTTTGGAGAACTATGCAGAATATTTACAGGAGTCGAACAACTCAACCATTTACTGAAAACACTACAGCTACTAAGTACAAAAAATTAAAATGTGCGAGGCATCAAAGGACCAAACGGATTTAGTTCATTATAACTTTTTTGCAAAGATTGTGGTTTTAGGGTAGATCATGCTACAATGCAACCCAACAAAAGAAATAAATCGAAAATAGGAATTTTGATTACTATTATTTTTAATAATATATATTTGTTGTTGGGAGAAAATAAACTTGGGTTTTAAACTTGGGGTCAGCTAATCTGACCAATATCAGTTTAAATCAAATCAGTTAGTTCTTATAGACAAAAAGAAATATGTTTTAAAGACTTATAATGTTAAACTACATATATTTCAAAAATAGACAACTTAAATATCTCTTTTCAAAATGATATCAACTTTAACATCATATAGAATCAATTATGTTATCATATTTTATCTTCTTTTTATGAATTCAAATCAAATAAAAGGTATTAATTGAAAGTTATTTTAAAAGTTAAAACCATGCTCCTGTCAAGCTTCTATTGTAAATTTAACTCATAACTAGATTAAAAAATATGTTTCTAAGTTAAAAAAATATTTTTATAATTAATTCTAGATGTGTTCTACTGGAATACAAGAATTTAAGTGTAAGGTAAAGTGTAAGTGTGAGGTAACATTGACACATCTTTAGAAAATATTTTTTTTTCAGCTGTAACTAAAATTGGTATGCAATATTTCTATGTGTTTACCAATGATAATGCTGCCAGAAACTGATGAAGAATTTAATCACTTAACTAATATTATTAAAAGATAATTAATTTCTTTTTTGGGGTTCAACTGTCAATATTATCCCTATATGGGGTAACATTGACAGTAGTATATTTTATGCTGTAAATGTTAAAGTTACATCATAAGGGGTAAGATTATCATTGGAATATTGACAAACAAAATAGAGAAATCATTTTTAATATATATTATCACCAACTTACATTTTCATTTTAAAAATAAGCAGCATTAAAATGTTGTAAAATTGCAATGAAAGTATAATGTTGTATTATTTTTTGAAAGACATCAATTAGCTTCAGTTCTAATGTCTACTTAAAAAATATAACAAACTTAATTTATGATTAAAAATTTCTTCTCCAAGAATTGTCAAACTATTAAGTTCTACATAATATGACTTGATATCTAATTTCAACAAAATCCTGCAGTGCTGTAATCTTTTTATTGGGTTTCTTCTTTACAAATTTTTTAGTGTTTGATTTAGTTTCAGAAACAACAAGATAATTTTTTACATTTGCAGGTTTTGATGTTTTGTTCTTACCAACACTAAGCAACATTGTTTGGTGTGGATTTTAACTTTTTGCAAGTGTCAGTTTTTAGATCTGTTGACATTTGATGTTTTGGTACATTTCTCTTTCTTTTAAGAACATTTTAATTTAGGGTTTGTTTGATTCCATTTCATGTAACTGTGAAAGATTCATCAGATGTAAGACATTCCGCCAACTTTTATTTGATTCATGGGATGACTTAAGCATTTTTGTCAATGTTATCTCAAAACTGAAATATAGGTTTGAAACAAAAATGCAACAAAAAAATTTAAAATGCTTAGTATTTTGAAACAACATCATAAAAACACATGTAACAATGATATTATATGTATAGTTTTACTTATCTTCAGACTAAAGTTTTTCGACAACCATAAAACTAGAAATAAGTTTAACTTATGCCCTCCATATTGTGTTGTTGTTTACACTTACTAATATGTGGATAAAAGTAGTTATATTTGTTCATTTAACATCTTTTAAATAAACATCTGGCTTCAACATTTGTTAAATTAATTTAAACATTAATAAAAACGTTTAATCAAATACATGTCCTTGTTACCCACATGTCTAAATAACTCCACCTTACCTTATTCTATCAGTTTTTTTTCAACAACAAATTTTTTTAACTTTTAAAAAGGCAAAAATTGGTAATTAGGTAATTTTAATGTTAAGAAATCTCATATTGAACTTTGAGTATGAGATTCCTTAACTTTTCCTTTAAACAAATTCTTTAACAATTCCTTCGAATAAATTATATAAGAAGATAATTATAATAATAAGTAAACTTAAAAGAAAAGTTTTTCAGAATTAATAATTTTATTAATGTTTAGTAAGTTAGTTAGAATTAATAACTTTTTTTTTCTATTAGTTCCTTCAAATCCACCAGATAATGATAACAAGTTTTGTGTTAAGAAAGGTAATTATAGTTTAAAATTAACAATGATTATGAGAAAGGGTATATAAACTTTTTATTTACAGTTGACTATTTTTCTTTAAAATTCTCTAAAATCATAACATTCAAACATATGGTTGGTGTAATAATGAATAAAATCGCAACCATCAAACATATGGTTAGTGTAATAATGAATAAAATCACAACATTCAAACATATGGTTGGTGTAATAATGAATAAAATCACAACATTCAAACATATGGTTAGTGTAATAATGAATAAAATCACAACATTCAAACATATGGTTAGTGTAATAATTATTATAATCACAACATTCAAACATATAGTTGGTGTAATAATGAATAAAATCACAACATTCAAACATATAGTTGGTGTAATAATGAATAAAATCACAACATTCAAACATATGGTTAGTGTAATAATGAATAAAATCACAACATTCAAACATGGTTAGTGTAATAATGAATAAAATCACAACATTCAAACATATGGTTAGTGTAATAATGAATAAAATCACAACATTCAAACATATTGTTGGTGTAATAATGAATAAAATCACAACATTCAAACTTATGGTTGGTGTAATAATGAGTGATTTGAGGTATACGGAAAATAAAATTATTTAAAAATGAATCCAAAAAACCACAAGTATTTTTTACTCAATTATTTTACTAGAATAATTGTCACAAAATATACTAACTCACTCGGACATAACAATATAAAATATTGTGAATTGATTTTTTTTTTTTGGATTGATCATGTTGCTCATTTTATCATGTTGCTTTCTTTGTAGTGTTTTGACATTAAAAGAAATGTAATCATTGGCTATCCAGCCTTTTTATTGCCTCTTGCTTAAACAGAACTCATCACAAAATGTAATATGAAGTCTTTACTCAAAATAATAAAACGAAAATCTAAATAAACACTTGGTCAAGAATTCAAATTAATTGTAAATTCAAATTTCAGAATTAAAATGTAATATTTGTTATGTATAGTTTCTGAATTCAAAAATATTATACCTGTGCATACTAAAATATTTAAGATGTGATGATGATGATGACTTTGATCAATTGTTTATATTTAGATACATCAGAGATGTGCACAGCACTGAAAAATTATTATCGTGAAAAATATGGGAAAATAAATGAAGTTCAACCACCGTTGAAAGTACCTGCAAATGTCGATCTGATGGATAATTTTGTTGATCTATGTATTGTTGATGCAGTTAATACTCAAATGGATGTTGTTTTTAATTTTGAACGAAAAATTTTTCTTGAAAAGCAAATGAACTATACACCTATTCCATATAATGAAATTTTTATGAAAGAAAAGTCTGTAATATTAATATCTGGAGTAGCTGGTACTGGAAAAACATGGTTGCTTCGAAAATGTTTGCTTGATTGGTCAAATAATTTAATTTGGAAAAGTGTTGAACTTGTGTTTTATTTGGAATGCAGAAGGCTTAATCAATATCCAAATATTTCTAATATTAATGAAATTCTAAATGTTTTCTACAAAATAATATAAATGATTTCAAAATTAGTAATCATCCTGCACTGTTTATAATTGACGGATTAGACGAGTTTAAATATTTAAATGAATTAATAAATTTCAGTTCGAGTTGTAACTATCCAATCGTTAATGCTTTAACAGAAATTCAAAGCTACAAATATGTAGTTGCTGGAAGAGTTTATGCAATTGATCGATACCAAAGTATATCTATAGAGCATAGTGATAAGTTAAACATTCAAATAATGGGATTTAACCAAATAGGAATACATAATTATATAGAAAATAAAGTTAGAGAAGAAAAAAAAGATGTTGTAAAAGAAACTTTAAACAACTCTCCAATTGCAAAAGCCATGGCATCTGTTCCATTTTATTTATGTTCCATGTGTAAAATCATTATTAATTCAAAAGAAATAAATAAAAATTCTTTCTTAACAATGACAAATTTATATGCAAGTATTTTTTTATACTTTTTTCAAAATCACATCATAAAAACGAAAAAATTAATGAATAAGATAATTGAAGACGATTCCAATAAAAAATATATTTTAAATATTTGTAAAATTGCATATGAATTGTTTGTTGAAAATAAAGTAATTTTTTCAGAAGAAGAAATTCAAACTTTTATTATTGATTTTGACAACAATGAAAGTAATCTTTTTGGATTTATAGAAAAGATTGAAACAGATGAGGGATGTTATTATCAATTTGCACACTTAACAATAATGGAGTTTTGTGCATCTGTATATGCATATAATTGTTTAAGTATTGAAGAGATTATAGCCAATAAAAAGCTGAAGAGTTGTTTATCGATGATTTGTGGATTAACTAATAAAAGCCAAAATAGTTTAATAAAGTTTCTTGTTAACTTAAATCCTTCAAAAAGTGGTTCTGAAGAACTTTTGTGTTCTATTTTAGGTAAGTTCTATTATGCAATAAGGTATGAAAAATATACAAATTTTTACCTTATTTTTCTAAAAAAAAATATTTTTGTTAATGCAAATTATTTTGGGGGTAAGTAGAGTAATTCTGTCATTTCTAAATTTTTTCTTGTTTTATAATGTTATCATGTATATAATTTATATTTATTTATTTTTATACTATCACAAAAACTTGATTAAAATCAATTAAATTTGTTTTTAAAACAAAAGAAAAACGAAAAATGGTTTTAAAATAAATATTGAGTTATTTATTAAATTTTTAAGCTTTTTAACTTTAGGATCAGTGTTTTTTACTGAACTAAAAATAAGCTAAAATTGTCATCAGTAATTATAGTTAACAATAATCAAAGATTATCAACAAAAAAATATATATCAATCTTTTTTTTTTTGTTTTTTTTTTGTTTTGTTATTTCACCTCCCCAAGGCCCAGAAGGCCACTACAGATGAGGAGGCTACTTAATTGTGGTTATAACCCTCTCTCAACTCTATAACTCACAAACACGAACCTTGACGAACAAGACCGCTGCGCGGAGAAACAAGTTGATATAATGTGATAACAGATTGCATATTAATAATATTAAACCATTTTTAATATTAGCGATTTTAAATTTTAACCAGAGTTAAGGCAGTTCATAGCAAGCGTTGTTTTTTTTACCTAAATTCTCAAGTCTTGTTTTATAGGTAAATATATTGTTTTTTAATTTGTTATGTGAGTTATTTTTTAGTTCATTTTGTTTCTTAATAGGTATTACTTTGGTAAACTAATAATAATATACAAGTTATTTCATTTTTAGTAGTCCACTTAGTAACTCACATATTTCATTTTTCTTCAAGTGACGTCAATTAAAGATAATATAAACGAAAATCGCAATTGATTTTTTATTCCCATTTTTATTTTATTTTTCTATAATATTTTATACAGAAACTTATTTGTTTATGTTCTCTAGCACAGTTTAAATTAAAAATCACATTTTCAAGCCTTAAACTTGGTTTTTGTCATTTTATAAAATGTGATCAAAAAAATCTCGAAAATTTACTTTTGTTCGCAATTCGCTAGATTCTCATTTTATAAAAATTGTTGCGATAGTTACGATACGTTTAACTATTAGCAAAACGGTTGTTTACAATTTGATTATAATTTTGTTCGAATTTTCTGAAAGATTTTTTGAAGTTCGATGATCGAGTTTTTGATATTTAAAATCTCACAATTTGGTTTTTTTTCTTAAAATGTTTTAAGGAATCATTTTGTCACCATCGTTTATTGAAATTAACACTGAATAGCTAAACTTTTTAAATTTAGTAAGTTGTAAGTATACTTCAGTATTAATTGTCGTAGTTAATAATTTAAAAATCTTGTTTTGAAACTAAATTCAAATTGTTACAAGGCCATAGCTTGAAACAATTTTTTTTTTATAGAGCATATCATTTTTTTTTTTTTTTTGATACATTAATTTATTTCATAAAATTTAAGAATAAACAGATCTTTTGATTTAGTTTAATTAGAGTGAACAGTATAATTTCGTTGAGAAAACTAAACGTTTGATATCAATTAAACATTTTTGAAGTAATATTGATTTTAATTTAAAGCTCATTTTTTTAATATAAACATCAAAATCAAGCTTGTCGTATTGATTTTTAAACATTTTGAGATCTTAATCGATTGTAATTTTAATTGATTTTCTTTTCAATCTATTTAGTTACTATATATTTCCACGATTTCGCACCTTTTTTTTTGTTAATTAACAGTCTGTCCAAGTTTTAATCGTCCAATATTACTTACCGGAATAATGATATAATTCCTTTAATTGATTTTTTTGTTTTTTTTTCTGCTTACAACGTATGTTTAATTTTCGCCGAGAACGTCTTAAAAAGAATACAGAGAAATATCAAATATATAAAGTAAAAAAATATATTTATAAAATGATTGTGTGAAATAAAGATTTTAACGACTTTTAATATTTGTTTTTTAAATATTTAAAAAACAAATATTAAAATGTTAAAAAAATAAAAATTTTTCCATTTTATTAGCAAAAAACATTTTGGTAGAAAGCAATTGATTCGTTGTTAGTTTTTATTTTTATTTTTTAACATTAAATTGATTTAAAAATTTGATTTAAAAATTGATTTAAAAATTTGTTTTCAAGTGATATCTTTCACTTGTTTTCATTCTTCTATTTAGTATACCATTTTATCTGGTTTGCCTTGAAAAGTTATTGGTATTTTTTTTAACCTAAAATATGAATATTTGTGTTCGGTTTGAAAATGCCACTTATAGACTTTTATTTGAATTTTTATTTGGGAATCTAGAATTAACGTATTTAGTAAAATGTATTTGATGCCAACCATGGTAGCTATGCTTTAACAACCCTGGTAGTTATGCTTCAACAACCCTGGTAGCAATGGAATTATTTTTAACTATGATTTTGATTAATATTTTGCAATAAGTTTTAATTATCTTTTGTTTAAAAAATTTTTTAAAAAGTTATAAAAATCTTTTGTTTTTCGTGACCTGTTCTTATTTCTTTTTATAAGTATTTCTTATTTCTCTGTGAAATTTTATTGTTTATTCTAATTAAAATTCATCACATAATAAATTTCATATTATAAAATATACAAGTTATAAACAGATTAATTTTGTATTATAAAACATAAATTCTCTGTGATGTTTTTTTGTTTTTTTTTTTTGAGTTTCAAATCAACGTCGAAATCGAATATTTAAGCTCTCACTCTTTGAGTTTTTTATGGTTTTATTCACATATTTCAAAAAAAGATAGTTGAAGGAGGTTTTCGATTTTATATTTCTTAATTTAATTTTTTAATACGAATTCGATTTACAAACTTTTATTTAAAATATGTATTTGAATGAAGAACGATTTCCTTGTGTATTATTAAAACAACTGAACGAAGTTATTTTTGTAAATTTAAATTAATTTCTACGTTGGTTTGAAATGAATTACGAAGTACTTTTTTTTTTTGTTTATATGAATTAATTTGTTTTATATTTTTTTAAGCATGTTACATTTATAATAAAGTAAAGTTATTTTGTATATTTAATAATATTTAACTTTAATTTTAATTTAATTTATTTATGTATTAATATGTAGAATATTATAATTTCGATTATTATTTTAACTTTTTTTTATTTGTTATTTTATTTTTGTTTTTTCTTTAGATCGTCTACTTAAATCAAAAACTTATAACGATGATAATTTATTCATTGAATGTTTTTATGAAAGTCAATCATCATTTACTGATAAAATAAAATTAATCGTCAATGAACGAGAAGAGTGGACGATTTCGATTGACAATAGAAAAACTTCTTACAAAACTTCTTGTGAAAATTATTTCGTAAATCATTACATTAAATCTGGAAGAAAGTTATCGGGGTTCAGTGTTCATAAAAATATTTTAAGTGATGAAGAAAAAAATCTTATAATTCAATGTTCAACAAATGTTCGCGTTGTCCAATTTCTTTGTCCAATTAAATTCGAAGGATGGAAACCAAAAGATAAGATTGAAGTGTTGGTGATATACATCCCACATTATTTAATAACGAAAAAAGATTTTGAAGAAAATTTTCTTCCGTGGATTAATCTTTGTGAAAAATTAAATCTTTTCCTTCACGACGACATCGATTTCATTGAAGAAATTTATGAATGGATTCGTTGTTCGAATGTCAAGTGGTTGTGGATCTGGTACCGTTGGGAGGATTTTTATAACCTCGATGAATTAGAAAACTTTATAACACAGAAAAATGTTTAGTATCTTAAGTAAAATATACACTATAATTATAAAGTAATAAATGAAATATTTAATATATTATTTTATAATTAAAATATACGAATTAGTTTTAGTAATTTTGTTTTGTTAATGTTTTAGTTTTATATTTTTAATGTTTAAAATTTAAATTTAGAAAATATAATTAATTTTATTTTTAAATATTAGTAATAGTAAAATAATCAATTATTTTATATAATATTATTGTTATTATTATTATTATTATTATTATTATTATTATTATTATTATTATTATTATTATTATTATCATTATGCAACATAATTATTCCTTTCAATATATATTTATAGTAATTCTATATAATAAAATATACTAAAAAGTTTTTACACTTTTTTAGCAACCTCTTAAATGAATGTTTAAAATTTTAGTTTAATTAACATTAATTATAATTTTTATTATATGAATATAATAAGATATATAGTTATAAATAAAAACTAGAATTATTTTCGTTTTCTTTTTTTATTAATTGAATTTAAATAACATAGACGTAGAGTAAAATTTTTTTGAGGTTTTAAAAAATTTGAAAATATTAATAACGTTATGTGGAAATCTTTTGTTTAATATTTTATATATTTAACATTTTTGTGGAATATGTTTAATATTTATTTTTTAAATAAAATATTAAATATATTTTATAATATTGAAAAAATTGAATTATTTTAATTTTCGATTTACTAAATATATTTATGTTCATGAACAACTATTTTAAAAATTTAAGGATTTCGCCATTTGTTTCTTCAAACGATTTTTGTTGTCAAAATAAAAAAGTTCGAAAGTTTTGTAGAATTTTTATTCGAAGTTATTTTGTTCGGAAATAAAAGTTTCATTTAAGTTACAAATAACGTTGTTGACTTAATTGTAAATTAATAATAAGATATTAATTTTAAAATGTTAACATCTTAAAAAGTTTCTTTTGTAATAAAATTAAATTAAACATGCTAATTGAAGAAAACTGTTTCTTAACTAAATAAATTATAACAATTTTTCTAAGAGATAAATAATGATGTACCATGTTTTGTTTTAATCATGAATAGTAAAACTTGGTGTATATTAAGTTTATAAAGATTAAGGGCATTAAGTTTTCTAAAAAGAGATTCGTAATTAACCATTTTGTAAACGCCAAATATAATCCTGGGGACATTTTTTTGTTTAGTGAAGATTTGTTTAGTTAACTGAAATAAGTAGTTTCTCAAGCAATATTGCAGTAGGTAAGACAACCATTAATAAATAAAAAGTATATATTTCATATTATATAAGATTTAGTATTAAAAAATGGTCACTATTTATAGCATAATAAAAATATAAAGTATACTTTTTAAAGACTTTGTATTAATATATAGTCACTCTATATTTAGCATAGGAAAGATTTTTTAGTATTTCTAATAGAATTTGTATGAAATTTCCATGGTACAGTTTATGGGGGGAGGTGAGGTTACTCAAAAACGTACTAGCGCGTACTAGGGGCGGTTTACCGGCGCTTGTTTTTTTATTTCTCCTCAAACTTGATTTTTTTTTTTTTTTTTAACGAAAGCGATAAAATTCACGAGTTAAAGAAAAATTATTATTATGTTATGTAACAGAATGTTTTATTAGCCAAATTCATTTCAGAGGCCTGATCTCAAAATTAATTCGATGTTGGGAAAAAAGTAAAGATGGTAACTTTGTTATTAAAAAAAAATAACTTTGTTATTAAAAAAAAAATAACTAAACAATACCGTTGCTGCTGCTATTAGTTCCTAATTCATTATGATTAAAAACGTAAATGATACTGTAAATCATTTGGTACTTTCGAGGAATTGCGAAACAAAACGCAAATGTATTTATGTTATTTAAAGCTAAAAATTAAACTAAAGCCTAATAGGCTATTGAATATTGTTATTGAATAGCAAACCTGTATTTTCAATGCAGTCTCACTTAAAATACCTAAAATTAAAGCTGAATGGTCATCAAACAAGATTTTACGATAAGAAAATTAGTGAAGATGTCATTTACAGATATTGTGATCATAAAATAGAATGGAATACTCTTTATGCTTTTTCAGGAAGGACTTCCTGAAAAAGCATAAAGAATGCTACGAAGTGAAAATTAAATCATTAAATCTAAGAGTATAAAATTATATAGTCGCTATTTGAGATTAGTTGTCTTACTTTTTGATTGATTAAATCCTGAAATAGAACATTGCAGTTGTCCTGTTAGTTCAAGTAAGTTGTGTACATTCGCTTACTTTCACTTTTGTGTTTTTTAAAACACAATAATGATAAAATACTAACTGCAATGAAAACTATAAAAGAAAAGATTCACTCTATCTTGCACAGAACAGTTACAAAGTGTAACCATTTTTTAAAATTAACAGAGCCCTTAAATAATAATAAAAAAAGAGATGGCATAATTGCTATATCAGCAGATCCAGAACTAAACTATTTTTAAAAAGATGTATCATTAATTGTTTTAAAATTGAAATAGCACTTTAAAAAAGTGGCTGTTTATCTGTAACGTGTTTATTTTGTACTAATTAAATTGAAATTTAAACGCAAATCATCTGTCTGTCAACATTTACATTATAAATAGTTACAAAGAACTGCCTTTGTTTTATCAGATTGTATTTGTTTTAATACCTAATTATTTGATTTAATTATACTTCACATAGATAACACTGAAAACATTGACCTCTATATCAATAAACTCACAGAAGATTCAAATAATAGTGATATTTTAAAAAAAATTACACTTTTAAAAATAATACCAAAAGTGTCATTAATATCATTTTAAATAACACTGAAAATACTCATGTACAAAGCACTTGTAACGATTTAAAAGGCATATTTCTCATTAATAGAGAGCGTTTTTACACTGGTATTGTAAATATTGATCTTAGTAACCGCATGGCTCCAAAACGAGCCATGTTAACTGTATAGCTGTTGACTTTTTAATTTACTTGGTTTTTTTTGGGAAACTTTTAAAGTTTTATATTATATTGGATTGTTTTTAAATATAAAACCTTCTATATAAATAGCTTCTACACCAGGTCTAGGCCATTTAGAAAATATTCAAAAAGGTAAATTATTTGAAAACTTCTTTCTAAAGCTGAAGTTGAAAAATGCGTATACTTTATTAACCTAATGAACAATAAATATAGTTGTAGCCTTGATAAAGATATTTAACCCTGATTGAAGTTTGTTAGACTAGAAAACTCAAAGCTGTGTTGATTGTGTTGGGCCATGAACAACAAGTAGAAAATTTCCCTCAATGTTATTTTCAATGTCAGCTACAGATTGAGTGTGCAGATACAAAACTTTATGTTTTTAAATCATACCTGCAAGAGACCAATACATCAAACGTTTTTAAATTTAACAAATAATACTTTATTAGTCATTGTTGAAGAAACAGAAAATTCATTACATGGTTGGAAGAAAATGAAAAACTGAAATTATCTTGAAATCAAGTTTTGCAATCTAATTTCGCTATGTTAAAAATCAAATTTGGCAATTTGGTTTTGTTATGTTAAAACCATTAAGAAAATTTATAAAAAAACTTAAAGTTTGTTCCCATTGTAATTTTTTCGAGATAAAAGCAATTTAAATATTTTGAAAAGTTTATTTTTGAACTTGTAAATATGAAGGGTTCCTTTTATAATTTTTATAACTATAATTTTCTTTTTGCTGAATTGTATTTTTGTTTCAGCATATCACTTTGTTTTTATGATTGATTCAATTTTTATTTTAGCTAATCTTTTTCCTTATTGTTTAACTGGAATAATAATGTCTGGCAAAATGTTTGTATTTTATCTCTTTTTATAAACTTGTTTTAAACAGCTTTATTTAGGTTTTTTGTACACTTTTTGATCTTGGTAAACGAGAGTATTTTGAGTAGACCGTTAGAATCTTTTGAACTAAAATTTTTATAAAGCATAATGCAGAAGAACAAATCAATTGAAGCGTTTTAAAAATCTAGTCAGAAAAAGTATAAATATTAGGATGTAGAACACTTGTTTTTAATTTTTTATCAAACTGAGAAGCTACCATTTTTTTTTTTTTTCCCCTACATTGTAAACATAAGTGTGCGGACCGCGTTAAATAAATTTGGCTAATGAAACGTGGAATTGATTAAAATTTTTGTTTTTAATGTTTCAAAAAACTTTCGCGTCGGATTTAAAAAGACGTTATTTTGTAATTAATAATACGTGAGTACGCAGAGGAAGAGGGGGTTAAAAAGATGCAGTGGTAAGGGGATTCAAAATCAGTGATTTTGAACCCCCTTACCACTGCATCACATAAAATAACAGAACATCTTAAACTTAGTAAACTTAGAGTTACAAGATGAAGATTTTTTAGAAAAAATTAATGCTGTTTTTACTATGTTCGGAGTTACCCAGCGTTCGCCATTACTATGTTTTATTTTTATTTAAAAAGCAATTAAAACCACTGCACAGTGCTCAGTAGAACGTTGGGTGGTCAAAAATTAAAATTTTTTATACTTTTTACGATTTTTTATGTGGTGAGTTTATTTGCTAAGACATTCAAGATGTGAAAATATCAAATTTTTAAAATAAATCAATAACGAGATATTTAGTTACAAAGTGAAATTTTTTTGTTAAAACGGTCATCTAAGAGAAGTTTTGTGGTTAACGTTCCAACCGATTTATGTATAATTAACTTTTATATTTTCTTAGACATTTATACATTGATTGGAAGGTCATTGAGACTAGTTTTAGATAACAAATGTAGTCGTGAAAGTAGGTCCAAAATATCAAAATATCAGCATACAATAATCAAAACTAAATCATGGTTAAGCTTCTACAAAATGTTATAGAACATCAAACTGAAGCAATTCAAATATTACACAGATTAAAAAACAATGACGTGTTGTCAGCTGATAAAGTTTATTTCATCGACTGTAATCACATAAAAAGTTCATAGCACGATACACAAATGACAACATCTGCTAGATTTCCAAGCTGTAGGACTATTAAAAAAAAGTCCACCAAAAAATTTAATAACTACAACAAAAAGTTTATCAAAGTAGAACTAAAGGAATTCAATGCAAAAAAAGATGCTCTTGTACATGGCCTGTCACCATAACACCGTTGGGTTCAATTTTTTGAATGCTTACTACATATTGCCTATCGTATTGAATTAAAGGTTTGGCGCGTAATTAAGGGATATAAATAAATGTACGCTGAAGCAAAAAAACGTATACACTTTTTAATGTTAAGAAATTTGGGATTGAGAATCGACAAGCCAAGAGCAGAAGGATCCTAAAAAAATCCAGGAAGTAACATAATTACATAACTAACAAGTGCTCAAGAGAAGAAAACTTATTTGATGTATTTACACGTGCAATAAACTCATCAGATCCAATTATAAGTGCATTATCTTTAAGTACGAGATCTAAAAGATAAAACTTATATTCTTCCAAAAGAAGTTACAGACCTTTTTAGTACTAGAAGAAGTAGACCATCATCATCTTGTTATTGACAATATCCAAATTAAACAAGTAACAGTAACCAACTTTCTAGGTGCTTGTATACATGAAAATCTTACAATGAAATATCACATTAAAAACTTATCAAGTTAAATTTCAAAAAGTATAGAAATATTGTACAAAGCAAGAAATGATTTAAATAAACATACTTTAGTACAATTATATGACTCATTTATTCATTGTCACAGAAGCTATGCAAACATTGCTTTAGGTAGTACAAAGAAAAAATAAACTTAAACCTTTTTATTGTCAGCAGAAGCATATAGCACGTCTTTTATATTTTAAAGACCGTTATACTCATGCCAAGCCTCGATTATTTGAAAGGAAAGTTTTTAATATATATGAGCTTAACACTTTTAATATTCTTTGTTTTATGTTTAAATGTAAAACCAATTCATCCTCTATTTCTTTCCATAATTTGTATTCATCAAAAGATAAAAGTAAATATATTTTACGCAATGATAATTTTATTAAGCAGCCTATTTTTCAAACAAATCTTTTTAAATTTTGTATTGATTATCGCGGACCATTCTTGTGGAATAAAATAGTTTTAAAAAATGTTACTGAGGATATTATTCATCAAAGTAACTACTTTTCTTATAAACGAAAATAAAAGAACTCTTATTTACAATCGAAGATTTAACAATATACTTTTGATATTTTTTTAGTGATCTTCCTTTTTACCCTCTATTTAACCCTTAATTGATAAAAATTATATATGTATCATTATTAACTGTAATATTTATTAATGTATCTTGCATTTATAACGGAATATTTTAAGTTTCTTACTTCGTTAACTTATCTTTTATCTTGTAAATATCTTATAAATTTTAACACGATTATTTCTTAGCGGTACTCGACGACAAGACCGTATGGCCTTCTTCGAATTCCCGCGTTCTTTTATTATTTAAAAAACGATCAGTATATATATGTATGTATGTATATAATTATATATATATATATATATATATATATATATATATATATATATATATATATATATATATATATATATATATATATATATATATATATATATATATATATATGTATGTATGTATATATATATATATATATATATATATATATATATATATATATATATATATATATATATATATTTTGTATATTTGTATTATAAATATTGTAACGAAATGCTTATTTAAAATGTAATAAAAAGAACAAAACCAAACAAAACAAAAAAAAGTAGACGTTAATACAAGCAATGGCAAAAATAATGATGACACATCAGATGATGACAGCGATATTGATCGATTTAATGAAAACCTTAAGATAGATGTAGAAATTGATGATGATTAGAATAAAAAATAACAGTAAAGGAAAATCTTGATTTGGTGTTTGATCCCAAAACCCCTCCCCGGGAAAAATCTTATTTGCGCTAATACTACGAAGTTAAGTTTCTTGGAAACTATAGATTAAAGTTAAGTGAAATTTTGAATATTCATACTTAGCTTTATATATTTTATTAAAATTTTAAGAAAATTAGAAAAATATTTTTGGCCATCTTTTCGACTGTGCAGTGGTAATATTTTATTGAAATAGGTGGCAAAATATATAATCGTTGTATTTATGTGGATATTAAGCCTTAATTGAGTAAAATAGATAATATTTTTTATAAGATAATATTTTTTATTTTGGTGTTAAGCGAGCTAATAGGCGCAGCAAGGAGGGGAACAAAATCCACATGAGCAATGGGGGCACCAGTTGGATTTTTTATATGTGATACTTTTGGGCATTGTTTATATAATGGACAATTTTCAAATGCTCCAAACATGTTAAGTTCATGATTAAGTCAAAATACAATGTTTTGCAAAAAAATTGCGGTAATTGAAGCCCGGAATCACAAATACTCGCAAAATTAGCCCTCCTCTCCCCAAATATGAGAGGAATGAGTCCAAAATAAGATTTTTGCCGCAATGTTACAATAAATTTAAATTCATTGACAAATTTTAACTTTCATTGAATAATCTTTTTTTTTCTGAAAGTTATGATCATGAAGACCTTTCAATACTCTCATTCTGGGGTCGGGGAAAACATTATTTGAAACCTTAAATAAATATAATCTTCGAATTAATAACAATCTTATTGCCCCTTCTTGCCGTAAAAGCAAAGATCAGTTTTTTGTTTCTTACCGAGGTTCTTATCTTTGGAAAGTAATAGTTTTACCGAATTTTGATTTTTCTACCCAACTGATTTTTGCTTCATTCAAACAAAAACTTAAAAAAATTATATTTTTAATTGAAAATATCTTGATTTATTTTTAATTGATTTTTTTTGTTGTTGTTGTTTTATTTTGTATATTATTTCGTTTAACATTTTATCTTGACTTTTTAAAATTTTATCTTGGTTTTTAAATATTTTTGCAAAAAGGTGTATCATTATTTCACTACAGACATTGTATTTTAATTAAAAGTTAACCATATGTTGTAAAGGGCTTCATGACAAGATCATCCTGAATCCTTCCTAAAGTCCTGTCATCAATCATGTAAAAATTGTGAAATATATGTAGTTACTGTAATATTTTTAAACGACAAAATATTAGGAAGAAAAAAAAGTTTTAATACTTTATATAATATTATTTATATAATTAATAAATTTATAAAGTAGACAAAAAAATATAAAGTTATATTATACAGATTATACAATTTCGAACTTTACTCTTCTACATCTATATCTAATTATAGATTTTCATCAACGTTTTCAACGTTTAAATATAATTCATCTAGTCATTAATTTCATCTAATTCTATTTCATCTGATTGATTTCTCTATCACCGCTATAAACTGCTAAGAAAATTTTAAATTTTTTCAGTAGGCACAATATTTTCTTACTTTTCAATCTTTTAGTTAATGAGATTGAACTAACTAGGATATCAGAAGTATGTACACCTCGAATGAAAATGTCAAATAAATTTGTTTTTCTACTATTTTTCCTTGCATGATGTTCACAACCAAATTTATAAATTATGTGTCAAGATTCCACCTTTTTCTCTCCCATTAAACCAAATGGAACTAATGAACTAATAATAATTTCCCCAGCATGTGCTATTACTTTGTGAATGGAAGCTGGGACCTAGAACTAATCATGTTTCACTAACAACTTTTTATATGAATCATAGCAGTATTTATTAATTTTTTTCGGATCGATTGTTTGCAATTATGTAATCAGATAATACTTTCTTCAACAATTAAAGAACAATTATCAGTTTATATAACATCCAGAGGGCCAGAAAAAGCTCGTCGGTATAAATTTCCGGTGTTACTAGTTCCTGATCCGCCAGTTCTTGGTTCATTAACTCTCAAACCAAATTCTTCAAACATTCTATCATGAATAATTTTTTTTCTCAATAATTATTTATTTTTTGAAAACTTTTTTACTTTCCAAGTTTTTCTTTCAATTCTATTAGAAATACACAAAATAAACTCAAAAACCTAATTCAAGCATGTAGTGGGGAAATGCCATAGCACAAGGCCTTCCCATCTGTATCATATCCTTCCTTAAAGATTCTTAGATTGCTCATCTGGCTTGCTCAATGGCTTGTCATTATTTAATTGCATTAAAAATAATATGTCAACAATTGCTACTACTCCAGTAGCAACATAAGTAAGATTAATATTATTAAATCAAGAGAATAAGATTTTTAATTTTCTTTTTTTTAATTCTTTTTTTTTTTTCCATTTTTCTTTCATTTTTATTTCTTCCTTTTCCAAGTTTAAATTTTTTTTTTTAGCTAGCTTTATTTTATTTTTTATTTTGCCGTTTGTTAAAAACTCCAACAAAGAAATTAAAATATTAGAAAATCCTGGCCGGAGCAAGAAGAAGACTTTTTCTTATCACCGAGTCCCGTTACATTGTTGTTTTTAAACGTTTTTAAAAATTTACATAACTAATAAGTGATAAATAAAACAGTATAAGAACCTACAAAACTTCAGCAATAAAATAAACTTTTGTTAACAATCCTCGGATAGCGGAATAAATAATAAAAAAAAATAATACAAATCGTTGAAGTTATGAATCACAAAAAAAGTCTTGTTTTTCATTAAAAATATGAAGAAAAGTTTTCCAAACAAAAGTACCCGATATCGAATTTGTACGAGCCTAATTTAAGATGGCTTATGGGAATGACAAAGCTGTTCACTGAAAGTTTGGTAGAATATTTATGAGAGATTTCGTTAAATCAAGATTGAAATGTACTGGAGATAACGTTTTGCTTTAAACATAAATAACATTACTTGATGAATATTAATTTTATCAATGTTTAAGGCTCCAAGCTGACGTAAGAGAGTTTCGCAATGTGCATTCCTGTTTGCTCCAAATATTATCCTGCAAGCATGGTTTTGTTTGCTATAAATTTTTTTGAGTTTAGTGTGATTATTGCTACCCCGGGTAACGTTACAATAAGAAAAATAGATTTGTATGAACAAAAAAAATACTTTTTAAAGATTGAATGTTTTAGATACGGTTTTGTTCGATATCACATGGAAATACTTTTTGAGATTTCACTTTCTATTCATTTAATGCGGTATTTTCATGAAAATTTTTCATCCAAAAGTACCCCAAGAAATTTTATAGTCAATTCCTTTTTTTAATAATTAAGTTATTGATTAAAAGATCGGGCAATTTAAGAGGAATACTATTGGCTTTACTAGGTTTATGGAATAGGAAAAACTTTTTTTTATCTACGTACAATGAAAGTTGGTTACTTTTAAACCACTCATTGATCTTATCTGATTACCCGTTAAAAGTTTTAAAAAGAACAATAATATGTTGTGAGAATAAAATAAGTTTGTGCCATCTGCAAATAACTTTGTGTTTATTATTTTTGATGCTAAATATAAGTCACTTATATAAAGTAAAAATAATAATGGTTCTAAAATAGAACCCTGGGTACCCCACAAGTTATTATATATTTTTTTTAATCTTTTCTAAGTATAAATTGTTTTCTGTTAGTTAAATATGAATTAAACCAAAGTAAACTTTTGTTTTTAACACCATAATTTTATAGCTTTTTTAAAAGTCTCATGATTCACTGTGTCGAAAGCTTTTGATAAATAAATATAAACCCCAATTGTATAGCAATCACTATTAAACCCATTTGATATATGTTTAACCAATTAAATTATTGCATTGTCAGTAGAATGATTTTTTAAAAACCATTTTGATTGCAATATAAAATTCTATTTTCAGTTAGATATATATAAAGTCTTTTATACATAATGCGTTCAATTAGTTTAGAAAAGCAGGGCAAGACAGTAATAGGTCTGTACTTCGAAATATTAGTCTCATCACAAGATAACGAGAACATCACATGGAAAAATCATATTAACTATGTCTGCTCGAAAGTTTCAAAAAGTATCGAAATTTTGTATAAGGCGCGTACTCATTTAGATAAAAATAATTCAACTAAACTTTATTATTCTTTTATTCATAGTTATTTAAGTTATGGAGTTATTGCCTGGGGTGGCACTGAGCAAAGCAAGTTATAATGTCTCTATCGCCGACAGAAGCATGCAATCCGTTTAATTAATTCTACAGATCGGTTAATCCATTCGTCAATATTTTTTAATCAAATGAAAATCCTCGATATATATAAACTAAACGTATATACAAATTTATCTTTTGTTTATATGTGGAAGTATGATTTATCTCCTTTAATTTTTGAAGACCTTTTTATTTTGAAACCATTAAACAAGTTAAACATGAGGAGTAATAATTATTTAAATGAACCATTCTGTTGAACATTATTAAATCAATTCTGTATCACTTATCGTGCAGCTCATCTCTGGAACAAAACTAATTTGCCTAACTTCGGCTTACCCCTAACTTATCCTGTTTTTGAAAATAAATTAAAAGATCTCATTCTCTCTATTGAAAGTATCTTAGAATATTTTTAATTTATCTTGTGATAAAAAATAATATTTAATGTCATCTATCTTCAAGTTTTGTTTTATACTTGTTTACAATTTATTTTCACTTATCTAAGTACGATTTAATGTTTTTAAGTTTTATTTTTACGTCAGGGAACGTACTCTTATTGTAAAAAGGTGCTTTTATAATATTTAACTCTCCTTTGAAAAAGGCTTCTGACGATAAGATCATTGTGATCTTCTTTTTCATATTTGACGTAATAGATATACATTACATTTTTTTCAAATACAAAGAATCCTTGTTTGTATTTGAAAAATATGTAATTTATATATATTACGTCAAATATGAATAAAACATTATTATATATATATATATATATATATATATATATATATATATATATATATATATATATATATATATATATATATATATATATATATATATATATATATATATATATATATATATAATATAATAATCAGTCCCTTTTTTTTCAAAATTGGTTCGTCCATAGTTATATCAGTTGTTGAAGGATATAAATCAAATCCTTTTTGACTAAATGAAATTTTTGCAGCTAAGTCAAGGACAAAAACTGTTCAGTTTCTCAATAACAACTTCTTTATGATAAATGAGTTTTCCATCAATAAAAAGTTTTTGAGGTAAGTTATTTTTTACTATTTTTTTTCCCCAATTAATTCTCTAATAACGTTCCACTTTTTTCGAGAGTTTCCTTTTTTAATTTCAGGCAATTTAGCAAAATAATTAACTTGTTATTGTTTTTTAATATTCAAAATGAATTCTTATAGCTTTTGTAAATAGTTTCATTTTTATAAGTTTTATGTTTAAAATATTTTGAACGCATAAAGTCTGTTAAAGTATTGGGTTATTATCAAGGCTTGCTTTTAGAGTTTCATGATCTCCGATTGGAAGCAATCTTTTTACTAGTCCGGTGTAAGCAAGTGTCGCCATCTTACTAACTCCAGTTCCCATATTACAAATCATTCGCTCTGTATACTGTTGATAAAGATCTTAAGGTGCATCGGAACATGCTCTGAGACCTTGCAACACATCCCCAGAAATTTTGTATTTGTTTTTTATCAGAAGAATCTTCCTTATTTCAAAAGTGTAAAAAACAATTTTTTTCACCGGGGGCCGATGTAGAAATCACGTATTTTAGGCGAGTGACTAGTGATTTTGTTGTTCAAGATATGTAACTAGAACTCTGCGGCATACTCAAATTTTTTTAGTTTTTTAATACTAGTATCAAATGAGGATGACTTGCAAAAAGTTTAGGTAATTAAAGCTAACCCAACCTCGTCCCGACCCTTAATTGCCCCCTTCCTAGAACTACGTCTCCTAAGATAATAGAAATTTTCGATATAGTTTGGGCTGTGTTCTCCAACTTTTTTTATTCGCTAAAACTGATTGAAATCCTGGTGAATGGATTTAAGAGCTTGTTTGGTCCAGTAACCTAAGCGTACAGAATATAAAATGCACAAAATAAGTTTTAGTCTATTGAATGAATAATCTTCATAGTTTATGCAAGTTTAAACTCGCATAAACTGTTGTATTATTGTAATAATAAGTAATTATTAACTATTATCATAATAAGATAATATTATTTTTATCTTTTGTCAAACTTAAAATTAATTTATCATACCAAAGACTCCACCTTTCATATCGATGAATTCGATAATATGTTGCTCAACTTTGTGTACCTTCAAAGCCCCAAGATTTCTATAGCTCGTAGAGAATAGCTTTAAATCTTTGACATAAGTAGAGTCTAATGATTTTCCAAAATAGCCATAGACTACTTTTTCAAAATCTCCATGTAACATGATGTATTTGGATACGGTATCTCTAAGACCGGACTCCTGAAAAAACAGCTCAAAACTGTATGTTTTTAAGCAGTTTATTGCAAGCAATGCTGCCCTTAATAAGATACTCTGCAGATGTTTATCGTAGATAGATATCGGTTGACAAACTGTAACCCACACTCCTTGTTTTTAAACAAATTTTTTTCAATCTCTTTCAAAATTTTGTCTAAAACATCTAAAAGTATATGTAGGCTGGGAATATTTACAAGCTCTATTATTTTTTTATATTTTTTTTATATAAAGGGGTTGAACAACATTTATAAAAGTTTTTGCATTTTTTAATTTTGCACCATCAGATATCCATTGCTTGCATAATCTGCACAAAGATTTTAGAGAATAATGATCTGCTTTTTGAAAGTTAAGAGATGAGGTCATGCGAAACGGATAATGGTGCTTTGATGTTGCAGTTTGTTTTCCAACCATTTGAAGCTAAACCTTTAGATCTTCAGATACTGTGTAATCTAAGGAAGAAAAGTTCAATTTACCCAAAATTATTCGCAGGTTATTTTTTTTCAATAAAGGCAAAATAGCCAGTACAATAGTTTTACGTACACTTGTATCTTTGAAATCTTTGAATACATAACCATAACGTCACACTTTCTCAATTTATTTGGGATTTTATTATTTTCTAACTCTGGTTTTAGGGTGATTGATAGAGTAACTTTAAGGACACCTTGCCCTCCATTTACACATAATTTGATATCAACATCATTTGTTTCTTGATGTCTGCGATGAAGAGCTCTTCAACGTCATTGCAATACTAGTGTATAGTAGTATCTTTTTCTACCAACTATTTATGAATAAAAATTCAAAATGAATGATACAGATTGCATTTTATTTATCTAGTTATTTTAAAAAATTGTAGGTAATAAATTTGTAGGTAATAGATTACTTACCTCTTTGTTTTCATTTACTTCTAATAATAATGGGAGCTTATCACCATCGAATAATATTCTAATCACTGGTTGCTCTCAATCAGTTTAATATGGAAACCAGATTTCACATGTTTCCATCCTCCTTCACTTCTCAGAAAGTGTGCAACTTCACTCATATTGCGATTACTTAGAAGTTATTACAAAGTTATTTAAAAAATTGGCTTTAAATTCATAAGTAAATTATTAAAAAAAATTTTTAAGCTTCAAAACCTTACCTGGTATGTAGTTTTAGTTGAGGTTTGTTCAATTTATCCAAAGAAAAGAAAGGTTTTTTAACCTCTTTCCGAAAGAGACAACAAGTTGCTTTAAACCAAAAGTTTTCAAAGCTCAAGTGTTCCCTGATTCATTTGTGGTCAAGCCTTTTATAGAATTGGACAGAACTTTTCCTTGCGTTGTAGGGGATGTTGATCTTGCAATGGCCGTCAAATTCTTTTGTCTTTCTAACTTCGTACAGGATTTTCGAATTTCTTGTGACACTTAAACTTAACAATCTGGACAAATAAATCTTTATAGAGGTTTGTTTGAAACGCCTTTGACACCTTTATAAACAGGTTTTCCCGAAACATATTCAACCATAGGGGCCAATATTTTTACCATTTTTGATTAGCGCCCATTTCCACATATAAAACATTCACATTTTCTGCCTCTGCAAACTCTAATATTCAGGTCTTGCTTTCATAGCGTATGTCTATAGACATACGTTTTATGGGAACAATAGTTGCTATAGTAACTATTGTTCCCATAATAACGTAACTAAATTTTACCTGAAGTACATTATATATAAATATGTATATTTTACCTTCATAACACGGTCGCATAGTGAAGAAAGGGTCAGCCCAAGCAAGCTTTTTTCTACATTTTGAACAAAGCATGGTAGGAAGGTCTAAGTATTAGCAGAATAGTCTTTACAGAATGTTGTTTTGATAAGGTTTGAATAATCTTTTTTCTTTTTATTTAGATTTATATATGTTTTTTCGTCATTTATTATAGGTCTTAAATCCTTGCGTTTTCTGAAGCAGCAAATGCAAAACATTTTAACAAAATAAACGCGCACATTCGCATGGTTAGGCATTTTAAATGAGTGCTTCATATAAAAACTTCTGATTAGGCTTTAGCACTCTCACTAAGAAATTCAAAATTTCTACTTAAACTTTACTTAAATTTTGACATAAAAGATATTGTAAAAATGTTTTTACATCTATTTGCAGACGAAGCAACGCTTCAAATGCTTATGGATAAAAAATGGGTTTCTGCATCAATCGCCCCTCCTAAGTAAAATGCAATTAGATTAATGCAACATTAGTAAAAAACGACTTACTTTGCTGTTATATGAGCAGCTGTTGCAAATGCCGTTGCTTTTTTATCTACAATGGCTGCTTCAGTTTGTTTTGGTAATCCTTCTGCAAGCAATAAAACTGAACTGCTTACGTTGCCTCGCTCTCCTGAGTTATCGGATATTTATACAACTTTTGAAACCCAACGAACTAATGACAATTTGTTTGTTGTTGGAGGAGCTTAAGTTGACTACCTCATCGGTGTTAATTATTTTTCTTCTAAAAATAAAAAATTATAGTAAAGAAAAAAAAAGCTTAGCCCGTACAAATTGTAAGGCTATTTTTTTTTTACTTTTAATAAAGTATCGATGCATCTAGTCCGCAAATCCCTAAAGATAATGCTACAAGGGCGTAATCATAACAAAGAGCAATGTTTTCAGGGACAACATAGTTAAAAAAATCAGGTTAAGGGAGAGGTGATACCAAAACAAAATTAGCGTTTACTTCTTAAGCAGATTGATAAGCATTAATAGCGGTATTTAATTCCGTGTGATTGCCAGATTGCCCCTGAGCCACAAGACCTGCGTTAAGCCGACCTACGCGAGTATTTACTGCAGCTAGCCATGCTTGATGAGCTGTGTTAAATTGCTGTTGAAGCAAATCTTTTGTACCAAATTCAATTTCTGCTAAATTTAAAAAATCTGCCTTGTAAGTTTATCACTTATTTCTTATTTATTACGATCAAGTTTTTTTATTTTTTTCAAGGAAAGTTTTCCTGGTCTTGTTTACAAGTACTTGTGAAACTTTTATTGGAACACAAAAGCATGCGTGATAACGAGAAATCTGATATGGGTCTTTCTTTATATATATATATATATATATATATATATATATATATATATATATATATATATATATATATATATATATATATATATATATATATATATATATATATATATATATATATATATATATATATATATATATATATATATATATATATATATATATATATATATATATATATATATATATATATATATATATATATATATATATATATATATATATATATATATATATATATATATATATATATATATATATATATATATATATATATATATATATATATATATATATATATATATATATATCGAGTATCTTTATAGAACAGCCCCTAATAGAGGGTCAGAAAAAAAATACTATTTGGCAAATTCAAGCTTTTGCAAGAGCGGTCTACTAAAAAAACAATGAAATTATTTGCTTTTTAACTTACGAGGGTTGCTCTAGGGATGAAACAGCTATCTTACTCGCAGTAAGAAAGAACCAGCTTCACTAATTCGGGTTCGCTCTTCAACAGACATTAATAGAATCTTTTGGATAATTTCATCAGCTGTGTTTTCAGCAATTTTCTTTATGAAAATTGATTTCTTATGAATAGCATAAGGCTTTTTTTCCATTTACAATTTTGAACACTTTGCTTTCACTATCATAGCCGAGCTCGTGGAGGCCTCTTTTAAATAAAATCAGCTGAACTGCCTGAGTTAACTCGGCATTTATAGTATTGTTTATAAGCTTCGCCAATTCTGGCATCCAATCGATATCTTCCTATAAGTCCACCCCTGTAAGATTAAATATATGCTCGCAGCATTTTACAGAAGAATCTTTGAAGGTAGCAGATCTCATTGGTTTTACGCTTTTGAGAATAGGTTCATAATTGTTAATATTTTCTTTACAAACAACTTTTGCAAATCTTTCTCGGAAATATGTCTGTTTTGCTCTTCGAAGCTCACTGACGTATTTGTAAAATTCTTCTTTGTTGTTTGTCGCTACTTTTTGTCTTCTTTAGTATACTTTCCATTATGCATATATGTATAATAAAATATTTTTTTCTTCTCTAATTATTTTTATTTACTTTTTTTCAGGCGCATAGCATATCATTAAATTAGAGACTAACACATATTCGATAATACGCGAAGCTTTCAAAATGTTAGAGGATTGACATCTGATTTTATTTATTGTTAATTGAATTATAATTACTTGCAATTTATTTATAATTGATATTTTTACATACAAGTTAAGTAGCTCTATATAAGGCTAATTAAAGTCAACTCAAACAATTATAAGAAATTTACGAAAAATACTTAATAAATCAAAAATAACGAAATATTTAAGCCGAGACAGCGTAGTCAGTTGCCTTGGACAAAAATCGAAAGGGCTGCGTAAGAATATTTTTAATTAGTAAAAGTTCGTTGAGTTTTTCTTTCTTTTTATAGAGTGCATTAACGGGTGATGCGGAAGTTATCGGACAAAATAAAAACGTCAATAACTTATTTATAAATAAAAAAACAAACTACTATTATATTTTTTTAAATAAAGCAATTTATCTTTTAATAAAAATATATTATTTTTTTATATGAAAAAACACCACCATCTGCAATTGATCTCAATTTTGCTCTGACGCCTTTCATATGCGACTGTAAAAAGTTTAAATCAATTTCTTGTAGTTTTAGTTTAATGCAATCAATCAAAACTTGCTCTGTTGAAGCTTGCCAATCTCCCTTGTAAACCTTCTGTGCCAAATGTCCCCAAAAATTTTCAATTGCTCGTGCTTGAGGCACATTTGGGGGATTGGATTCTTTATCAACGTAATAGACATATTGGTCCATCCAATTTAGAGAATCTTTAGAATAATGAGAACTTGCTAAATCTGGCCAAAATAAATAGTAAAAGTCTCCATGATACTTGTGAATAAATGGAAGAAGTCGTTTTTCTAAACATTTATTTATATAGATTGATGAATTGATCGCTACAGCCTTGGAAGTGCGAAACAATGGCTCGGACATACCACGGTCAGATATGGCTATCCACATTAATAATTTTTTTGGAAATTTCTCTTTTCTTATAAAACGAACACTTTCTGGGCATGTCTTTTTGTTGTTTGTGTAGTATCCAGAATTTGCAGGCATGTTGTCCCCTGCAAAACAAAAGTATTTTTCGTCATTGATGACTAGAAGCGATTTTGTGTTATAGAGTTGGTTAACTAGTTTCCTGTTAATTTTCTTTGCCTTTATTTGTTGTTCTATAGTGTATTTTGGAGTCTTTTCACGTTTTCTATATTTAATATTCATTTTTTTTAACTGACGACCAATTTACACCGAATTTAATACCTATTTTTCTCTGACTGACCCCTTTTCGATTGTTGACAAGTCTCGTTAATTCGGCTTTCTTTTCTCTAGTCCAGGATGTCGGACAACCAGAGTGCTTTCTATCAGAAAACGATTGAACAGTCTCAAGTCTTTTTAGGTTATCATATATTGTACTTCGAGCAAATCCTTTCTTTTCAAAATGCTTGACGATTTTTTTTTATATTAGGTTTATTTACAAAAAATATTTTTAGTCGCTTTCGAAAAGATTCTCGTTCAGCTGCATTTAACCTTATATTAAATAATTGTGTTTCAAATAATAAAGTTTATATTTTATAGAACGTTTATGCCGACGCATAAAACCACAAAAACTAATTATTATGCTCAAATAATGAAATTAGGATTTGTCCGATAACTTCCGCATCACCTGTTAAATTGAGTTTGTTCACATTTAGTTCTTTCAGGACGTATAAAAATTTTATCATTTCTTAAATTTTTTGTGAGTTTTTAGGCGCTTAAACACCATTTTCTTCACTTCTTTAATGATAAACCCTGCGACAGAACAAGCTCTTAAAGATCTCAAAGAATTATTTCGTGAAAATTTATAGGCTTTGATCAATATTAGGAAGGTTTGAAAAACCTGACAGCTGCTAAACCAGCAGCAGCGCCTCCAGCACAAAAAAAATCTAAATTATCTCCTCTCGTAAAAAGGCCAAAAAAAGTAGATTTCTTTAAACTAAAAACACCTTTAGCACGTCCGGCCAAAAGAAATCTAAAAAAGCTCCTCTACAGGGGCAAACAAAATTAGATGATTAATTTAAACCAGCATCAACTCAGTTCGCATCAAAACCAAAACTTCCACCAAACATTTGAGCATCCATTAAAACTATCTCTACCAAAAAATAAACCATCAAAATCTCTCGACCTGAATTTTACCAAGAAGACTGTATGTTAAGTTTTTTCTGGTAAACTAGTAATTTCTTTCAATATTTGCTAAGTGGGTTTTGAATCATTTTTATCTTGATTAAATAATTAGTTTTATTTTAATTTTTTCGAATTTTTTCAAACAGTTTTTTGTAATTTTTGTAAATTTTTTCGCTAGCTGGTGTTTTTGTTTTCAAATATTTTACGTATAGCTTTTATTCAGTTTTGGATGGTTTTTTAAATTCCTTGGTAATACAGGGGTTTTGTTTGTAATGTAATCATAACAATCGAAAAATTAGATTTGTAAACAAAGGTGAATGTTTCAAAGAATTTTTCATAAAGATTATTTGCGTTTTCATTAAAATTAAAGTGTTTCTAAAGTAATGACGAGAGCGGGTTTTTGAAAGACTCAATATTTGATGGTTTAAAAAAACGTTTTTTATAATTTTATTTAGTTTTTGTTTAGGCGCATGGTCACTGACCAAATGGTCATGCTTATGGTTAGAAAAATAGGAAAGTGGTCTGAATAAATCACTACTGAATAAATCTGTGCAAATGATATTATCCAGCAAAGTTGCTAAATTTTTTAGTATTCTTGTTGGGCATTATTAAAGGAATTGATCCAGATTCATAAATTAGACTCCAGATCATAAAAATGTCTAACTTTGTTATCGTCATAGTAGACAAAACAGTTCATATTAAAATCACCAACAAGAAAGTTCTTTTTCTTTTCGTTGTTATCTTTTGTAATATCATTTGCTGTAAAAACATGCTCATGTTCTCGCTTACGCTATCTGGCGGTCGATAACAACAGCGTATGGTTGCGTGGCTATAAATAGATTTTCCAATTATAATAAAGCAAGTTTGCTTGATTGGGTTTTATCTGGTTTTTATCAGGGCCGAAGGATCTGAGGATTTGACGGGTTTTCCATAAGATTCGCAAAAAGTTTTAACTAACAATTAAAAAAATCGTAACAAAACCTACTCGATGGTTGCCATATGTAATTCGTATTGTGCGTGAAATAAATTTAAAAATTTAACTTTTATGCATTACATTTTTTTGTATACATTATAGTTACATTGTAATTGAAGAGAAAATTTGTTTTTCGATGTATTTTTTTACTGTGAAACTCCATTAAAAAGACGTTGTTTTAAAATTTCATTTATTACCATTATAAGAGAATTTTTTTAAATTTTGGAAAATAAATTTACAAAGATTAATATATATGTTTAACATATGTTCCAGTAACTATTAAAAAATAAGTAACTATTCCAATGAAACACTGTTTGCATTTTTAAAATGATCAAAATATAAAGTTTTGATCATTTTAAAAATGATCATAAAGCAGAAATCTGTTAGTTACTTTTCCCCACAAATTCAGAATGAACTAATTGAACTTCTTGGCAGAAAGTTGTCTTTGTGGGAGGCATATGCAATCAAGTTACTGAAGAAGATCTTAAAAATTATATGATAAGTGAAATAGACATTATGCCATTGTTAGTTGCCGTAAACAAAATAAACGAGTATAATAGATCGTTTCGAGTTACAATAAACAGTTCGGAAAAAATAAAGATATTCAACCCTGAGGTATGGCACAATAATATAATTGTAAAACCTTTTAGGACAAAACGCTTTTTCAAAAACAGTGAACAAAATCTGGTATCCAACGGGAGCCAGGATAAAAATTTTAATTGAAAATGGATCCAAGCAGCATAAGAGGAAAAAACAAGCCTTCAACAACTTTCGATATATGTACTTTTAACTGTCAGGGACTTAAGTCAAACATTGAATTTACAAAGTCACTTATACAATCTTATGATATAACGTTTTTATGTGAACATTGGATATCTAAACTTGAATACTCCATAATAAGAGATTTATTTAATAAAACACACTCCATTTATTTCCATCAGTCTAATAAACATGTAAAAGGTCGACCATTTGGCGGAAATGCGTTCTTTATACGAAGAAATCAATTCCAAAATATTAGAATACTTTACGAGGATGACCATATTTTAGCAATAAATTTCGAAAAAAATGAACTTAATATTATAGTTATTGGAATATACCTCTCCTCATCGCGGAACAGCCTCTCATCATTGGAAGAATACAAAAGTCAACTAGATATCGTCAAAGGTTTAATTAATAGTTACGAAGGTAACGGTAATATAATTATAGCCGGTGATTTCCAATCTTTTCCACACCAAATATATGACTTATTTGAAAGATCGAATTCCAAAAGAAACAGTTATTCTGTCCACTTATCTGAATTTTTAAAAACAAATCAATTAGAACTAGTAGATGTAACTAAAGGTTCTGGCCCTAATTATACATATCGGCACCAGACGCTACCGAATTCGTCATATATTGATCACGTCGCCATACCAAAATATACAAATTTCCTAAGTCTAAAATGCATTGTTCATCCTGAGTGCTCAAATAACTTAAGCTATCATTTACCACTTTCAATATCAGTTGAAGTTGAAGGTAAGCACACTAAATACAATACCACAATAGAAGAAGATACTAATATTCCTAGCTACGCTTGGAACGATTCTAACTTTATAAATTCATATAATGATCATTTAACCAATTGCTTTAACTATCTTAATTTTACTGATAATTATGAATACGACCTTATTCAAATCTATAAAATAATTGCTGGCAGCGCTCAAATAGCTTTTAAGGAAACTTTAAAAAATAAAAAGCAATGTTTGTATTCAAAATCTTGGTGGACACCTGAATTAAGTCGTTCTAAAACTATTCTTTCAATTCATTTCAACAAATGGAGGGATTCTGGTTTTTTAAAAGATTTAAACTCCGTAACTTTCAATCGTTACTTAATGGCTCGTAAAAGCTTTCGCAAAGCCGTCAAGTTGGCTCAAAATAATAAAATTTGCGCACAGTATACTAAAATTGAAAAGTTAAAAAATATTAGACCAAAAAACTTTTGGGATGCTTTTAGATGTTTAAACAAAGACATAAATTCTAGATTATTTACCATAAATAATAAAAAAGACAAAGAATCCATTACTTCAGAATTTGCAAACCACTTCGAAAAAGTACTGAATACTTCAAAAATAACACATCGTAATGGAAATCATCGGAGAATTCCCCCGTGTACAAAACATGATAATTTTATAATAACTGAAGAAAATATAATTAGGGCTATTTCGAACCTAATATCTAAAAAATCTCCTGACTCTTTCGGTATCTCAGCAGAACATTTGAAATACGCAAATTGTGATACTTTAACAAAATGGCTCATCAAATTTTTTAATTATTCCATTAATTATGGGTGGACACCATTATCAATGTTGACGTCTATTATTGTACCCCTTGTTAAATCGTATAAAAAATCTTTAGATAGCCCGAACAATTATCGCGGTATTAGCATTATACCAATTTTTACAAAGGTTCTAGAATACCTAATCCTTATTATATGTCCGGATATTAGAGATACTCACCCCCTACAATTTGGATTCAATGCTAACTGTTCAACGCTACATGCTGAATTTCTAATTAGCGAAACAATTAAACATTACAATAGCAACAATTCACCTGTATACCTATGCTCTTTAGATGTAGAAAAAGCTTTTGATAGCTGCAACTGGAATATCCTATTTGATAAATTATATTTCGATAAAAAATTACCACTCTGTATAGTTAACACTATCTCTTCGTTATATAACAATAGTAGTGCAACAGTCTCATATCAAGGTTGTAAATCAAACTCCTTTCTTCTAAAGCAAGGAGTAAGACAAGGATCGATTCTTTCACCTCACCTATATAATATTTACACTGAAAGTCTTCTTGAAACTATTACAAATCAAGGTATTGTTGGCACATCGATATATGGTAACTTCACTGGTGTGGTGGCATATGCGGATGATATCATACTTTTAAGCTCTACCCTCTCTGGTCTCAAAAAGCTGATAAAAACATGCAATATTTACAGTAATTTAAATTGTATTAAAATAAATGCCGAAAAAACTGAATTCTTGATTTCAGGTAAAGCACAAATACAAACCAATACGATAACGATATCTAGTAATAAAATAAATCTTCAGAATAAATTTAGACATCTGGGATTCACATGGGATACTAAACATTCAACTTTTGCTTCACTCAATAATACAAATGTTGATGAAAAAATTTCAAACTTTAGAGCTGTTGTTCAAACTCTTATTCAATCTGGAATCCGGTTTGCCCACCCAAGTTCTATTTCTTATATATATAAATTATTGGCAGTCCCTACCTTAACTTATGGTATGGAGATATGTGAAAATAATTCTGATTTGATGAAAAAGCTAGATGTAATTGGAAGGAGTGCACTAAAATCACTTTTAAATGTTTCAAAACACAGTAAGAACTATACAAATTCGCTATTTAAAATCCAGGAAATTTCAAAAAGTATTCAACAAAATAAATTAAACTTGTTTCTTCGTCTTCTTAATAATAAAACAACTTCAGACATTATCTTTTCACAACTGAAACACCCCTTATTTAAACATTCGTTTGTTGGCGATATTCAGGACCTATGCCGTTTTCGGATGCTAAATTTTCAAAACTTAATTCAAAATAAAAAGAAGATAAAAATAGCACTTTCTAAAAGTGAAATTCCCTCCGAAGTTGAACAAACTTTGAAACATGCAATAGAGTGCTGGAATGCGAAAGAGCAAAGAGGAATTTTTAAACAAATTCTGGAAGAAAAAATTCTTAAGTGAAAATCACGAGAAATAACTTTCTTATTTTTCTTTTTTACCTTGTAAATTACATTGGGTGTTAAATAAATGAAATAATAATAATAATAATGGTAGACAAAATGCCGATTTTTTGTCTCGAATTTTAAAAGAAGGTTAAAAACGCGTTTTTGTGAAAATATGAATAAGATAAGAGTTGTTTAGAATTTTATGTAGAACATTGTTTGTTTTATAAAGTTTTTTGTAAAACTAATTATTGAATTCGGAAAATAAAGAAAACTAACTTTCACTCTAATTTAGAACTTTAAACGCAAAAAAGTCCCACGGACGGTAATCCCTGATTTTAAGATTTATTGCTATGAACTCCTATTGGTATGTACTATCATCCCTCAAAAGGATTTTTCCGGGTGCTTTCGTTGGGGTTAGGTCAAAAATCTACAAACTGTGGGCAAACCTTTTGCAATTATTTATATATAAGTTATTTATATATAAATATATATTATTATAAATAATATAATTAATATATTATATGTAATATATTATATATAAAATAATTATTATATATAAAATAATATATATAATTATATATTAATTTATATATAAGTTATTATTATTAATGATAACTTATACTTACAATACTTATACTTGTAAATACTTATAATACTTAACCTATGTTTACAATGCTGGTAAAATTTTTATTGATATGAACTTTTGCATTCAATCTTTAATTATAAAACTTTAATTTCACTTGATAACTTTAACATAGATAACGATAAATAAGAAAAGTTATTATATAGATCATGACCATATGCTTATTTATTATAACTGAGTAAGTAAGTTAAACACTGTTTTTGTTTTCCAAAACTTAATTTTGAAATGTTGGGATAAAAGTATTAAGTTTCAGGTCATAGCCTATGACCTGAAACTTAATACTTTTATACCTATGACATAGGTCTTATATGATATGTATCTTATGTATATTTTGTATTTTGCAGCATGTTTAAGAATACTTCTGCTTGGTACACTCTGACTGTTAACAATATTTGCATACTGATATGAGTAAAAGTGACTTCAACAACCAGTATGTATTTTTGATAAATATTAGTAATGACAGGTTAGTAAATATAATTATAATAACAATGAAATCACTTTTATTTAATAATATTTAGTGAAAGACTTATGTATGATATAATTGCATGAACTTTGGGGGACTAATGTAATGGAGTAAATACTACCTTTGTTTATTACCACGATTAGAGTAATGTGAGAAAATATTATTTTTATATAAAGGGTATTCTGCAAAAGTCAATATTTTCTTAAATATATTTCTTATTAAATATAAAAAAACACTTGTTAAAACAAAACATGTATTATAAAATAAAAAATTAAGTATTTTAAAGTATATAAAAATTAGGTATAAAAAACACATGAATTATGATAAAGTATATACATCGCATTAACTATGTTGTCTATAAGTTAGGGGTTGCAGCTGAGGGTTCAGCTTCAGCTTTAAATTCTTAAGCTTCAAATTTAAGCTGAAGCTGATCAAGTCATTTAAATCAGCTTGATAGCTGATAGTAAAAGAGAATAATCCTCCATAAATATTTTATCTTAAAAAAACATGTAGGAAATTATTCAAAGAATATCTAAAATAGTGACAAAATTTAAACATACATTTAAAAAATGTTAAATAAAATTTGCAAAAAGTTTTTGCTGTTTATAAATGTTGCTGCCAGAGCCTAGGCCTAGGCCTCGCAATTTTGGGCGACCCAAATTGGATTTTTAGAGATTTGTTTAAAAAGTGGTGCCCAAAAACCTAATTTGATTTTTGATTATCTACCTAATTTTTTTGGTAGAAGTCAAAATTCTTCCGAAAGATGGTTTTATCTGTCAAAATATTGAGTACGAAATCAATCTTGCTGATATCATATGTGATGCACCAGCAAGAGCACTTGTTAAGTGTATTAGGGGCACAATGGTTATAACTGATGTAAGCGTTGTGTTCAGAAAGGAGAGTGGTGTGGCAAGATAATGCTCCCACATATTTTATCAATTTTAAGCACTGATTCAGCTTTTTGTCATCAAAAGCATTCTGAACATCTTAGTAGCGTGTTAAATGGAATTAAATTTTGACATGGTGACAAAATTTAATTCCATTTAACACACATAAGTCCTTTCGACTTTATGTATTTAGTATGCTTAGGGGTATGCAAAGACTCATCAACTTATGGTTAAATGGCCTAAATGTTGAAAATTGTCTCAGATTACAGTCAATACTTCATCTGGTGGATTGTTCCAGATATGTCAATACATTCCAAGAAAATTTTTTAGAAAACGAAGGTCTTAATTAGATATTAAAAAATGGAAAGCAACTGAATTTAGACTTTTTTTAATATATACTTGGCCAGTTGTTTAAAGGGGATGATTTAGCCAAAAATCTATTCAAACTTTTTGGTACTTACAGTTTTAGTTCTAATTTTATAATGTTTTATTTTGTTGAAAAAGTATGTTGATTTTGCTTGTCAGTTACTAACTTATTTTGTGCAGTTATTTGGTGAACTTTATGGTAAGGATCAACTAGTTTACAATGTCCATTCTTTAATACATATAGGAAATGATACAGTTAAATTTTTAGTACTTGATTGATGTCCCTCGTTCAAATACAAAACTTTTTCAGATCAATTAAAAAAGCTTGTTTTAAGAACATAGGGTTGCCCAAATAATTATGTACAAGGATATAAACAGAAGTTTAGTATTCCTAATTTTGATGGATTAGTAACTAATGCATCGAGACACTGTTTACAATTTAAAATTATCAAGGTTTTTTATATATATGTGTATATATATATATATATATATATATATATATATATATATATATATATATATATATATATATATATATATATATATATATATATATATATATATATATATATATATATATATATATATATATATATATATATATATATATATATATATATATGTATATATACATATATATATATATATATATATATATATATATATATATATATATATATATATGTATATATATATATATATATTTGTGTGTATATGTGTATGTATATATATATATATATATATATATATATATATATATATATATATATATATATATATATATATATATATATACAGTGGGTTGCATAAATATAGAGTCACTACTTTGTTTGTGTGAAATTTTTGTTTTTTTCACAATTATCTTTGAAACCAACTAATTAATACAATTAAAAGCGTATTAAATGTCTTAATTAATTGATTCTCTATCAAGTGGTATATAATTTAAACTTGTTAGGTGAACCAGTCTTGAGTAATTATTAATTTAATTAGAACATACCTGCATTTCTAATGTAGAAAATATAGAGTCAATTAAAATTTAATGACTTAAGTTGAAATATCTCAATGAAATGTTATCCGAGGGATCTAAAATTTGGTGGTTGATATCTTTTCAACTTTATAAACGTTGTGAAAATAAAATAAAATTATCATTTTTTTATCTTAAGTTATTCGCATTGGTAATAATTTGGTAAAGTAAAAAGACAAAAATGGGTAGAAAGCTGTTTCAGACAAGGTACGATGGCAAATTGTAGGACTGCTAAAAGATAAAACAAAAAACCAATGAGAAATAGCTCAAATGTGCAATGTTTCGCTTAAATGTGTACAAACAATGTTGATAAACCATGAGCTACATAATGTTGTCAAAGACTTACCAAGGCTTGGTAGGCTTTTAAAGCTAACTTCAAGAGACCAAAGTTATCTCTATCGAAAGAATAGACAAGACCCTAAAATTTTTTACAGCGAACTTGCTGAAGGGTACGAATACGCCTGGTAACTTTAGTGTTAGTAGATGGACTGTACGAAGATGCCTAAATAAGATAAGCTTATATCGCTATGTCGCTGCTCGAAAACCACTTTTGCGTGTCTCAGATCGCCTAAAAATATTAAATTGGTGTAGAGAAAGAGTTCACTGATCTGTAGAAGACTAGACTAAAGTAATTTTCAGCAACAAATCCAATATTGAGGTGATAAATTGCAAGTCAAGATTAATCATCAAGAGGCTGGCTGGTGAAAAGTTCAAAGAGTGTTTTTGTGTATCAAGGATACAAGGCAGAGATCATTTGGAGTATGGGAATGCTTCTCCCATAAAGCAACAGGGTCATACAACATTTATAACGGCAGAATTAACCAGTACAACTACAAAGAGGTCCTTGAAAGTAAACTTTTGTTAACGTCCAGATCTTTTTACGGAAGAAGTTAAGGGGTGTAAATAAGGAATAAATTTGATTCAGCATTTTGACGAAATTGGGAATTAGTCAAAATATTTCCTAATCTCACCACTACCTCCTCCCCCACCCCCTCCCAACCCTGCCGAGATTAAAATAAGTTTGTTGGGTCTTTTTATATTTTTGTTTCATTTTCTACTCCAAATAAAAATACTGTAACATTTATCTAAGATGAATATGAAATTAACACAGGTAGGTAAAAAAAGATTTAAGTCGATGCTGATAAGTAAAAAAAGATAATAGTTAATGTGATCACCTAATTCAGTTGATATAAACAACCAAACAAAAAAAGAAAAACAATAACTAAAAGACTTACCCTAATACTCGCATTGGTCAAAAAAGTATCTGACACAAACGGCTTTTCAATATTTTTAAAAAACTTATTATTATTTTTTATTTAAACATCTTCGCTTCTAACAAGGCTGCAAGCAGCCACTAATTAAAGTTGGAAGTTACTGAAAGAGAAAAGACGAAGATTTTAGAGCAAGACGACAGACGACTTAAATGATTGCAAATTATATGAATCAGGAAAGCAAGATGAAGGAAGCGAATTCCAAAGAACTGATGTTCGAGGAAAAAAACTAGACGAAAAAGCATTTTTGGAGCACTTAGGAACAGTCACTGAAAAAAGATGAGACTTAATTGAATGACGAGTAACACGAGAATGAATTTTAGTAGATGGTACAAGAGGCGCTAGCTCTTTGGAGCAGTGGCCATTATAGTATTTGTAGAAATGAGAAAGAGAAGCAATATTACGACGATGTGATTTTGGTTGGAGGTTGGCTGAAGAGCAGGTCTAACTATGTTTATAATGAGTTTTTGCACCTTTTCTAAAAGAGAAAGGGCAACATTAGAAGATCCGCCCCAGATATGGCAACAGTATTCCATACAAGGCCGGATTTGGGATTTATAGAGATAGAGAGTAGAATCCGAAGTAAGAAAGTGACAAGCTTGCTAAAAAGATGCAACCTTGGCAGATGCTAATTTTGCAACTGATTTGATATATGGTTTCCAAGAAAGATTGGAAGTAAGAGTTAGTCCTAGAAGAATTAAGTTAGATGACTCATCGAGCCTAATGCCATCCATAAATATAGATATAAATTATTGCGGTAATGATTTAATGAAAAAAAATTGAGTTTTATCTGAGTATAAGTTCACTAGCCACTGTGAGCCCCATGCTGTAGCAGAAGTGAGATCTTTGTCATGCTCTAAAGCCCCTATCATGCAATTAGAGAGTGTTGATTTCTTATCATGACAAGAATAAATGGTAGTATCATCAACGAACAATGCTACCTTAGATGTGAGAATATCTGGAAGCTCATTAATGTAAATTAAAAAGAGTATAGGGCCAAGGATAGAACCTTGAGGAACCCCTGAAGTTACAGAATAAGAAGAAGAGTACTGTCCATCGAGGACAACTTTTATACTACGATTGGAAAAGTAGGATTCAATAATCTTAAAGATGTTGCCAGATACACCATAAGAGAAAGCTTATGGAGAAGACCAGAATGCCAAACTTTATAAAAGCTTTTGAAATGTCAAGAGCAATGACCTTAACCTCTCCACCTTTGTCTAATGCACGATAAAACCTATCAGTTATTACTGTTAGCAAATCAGAATGAGAAGATCGAAATCCATATTGATGGTCAGAAAGTAAGTTATTAGATTCAAGATGAGAAATTGAGTGTTTGTTAATTAAAGATTAAAAAACCTTGCTTATGGTAGGAAGAAGACTAATGGGACGGTAGTTAGACAAATCAAATATCTCTCCAGAATTTTTTTAAGATAGGGATAACAGATACCGCTTTCCAGCACGCAGGAAAACAAGACTCTGATAAGCACTTGTTGAAAGTATAGACGACAGCTCCGGAGAACACTTCTGCAAGACAATAACAGGTATGTTGTCCGGGCCACAAGCTGTAGAAAAGTCTAGGCAGGAAATCACTTTAGATACAGAGCTTTAGATACAAGCTGGAGTGATATATATAGCACTTTAGATACAAGCTGGAGTGATATGAATGTCAAGCAAAGGATCAACCTGTTTGTTGGCAATATCAGGTAGAACGCATCTAGTGGAATCAAGAGACGATATTGATGAAAAGTTTTTAGCAAACAATTCAGCTTTTTCTTTAGGTGAGGTGACAAAGTCTGAACCATACAAGAGAGGTGGAATTGAAGATTTGCCCTTATTATTAATAATATTAAAGATTTTCCTAAAGTCACGAGAGCCTAGTTTTTGAGTTTAGATACGAGATTTCATGACTTGAGAATAGCGGGTTTTGGCATTTGACAAAACCTTTTTACAAATGTTTCTAGAAGTAATAAACTGACGTCTGTTTGCTGGAGAATTGTTTTGGTGATAAATATGGAAGTAACGGTTTCGATTGTCAATTGCAGCAGCACAGTGTGAGGAAAACCATGGAGGAGAGTGA
This sequence comes from Hydra vulgaris, assembly GCF_038396675.1. Taxonomy (NCBI): domain Eukaryota; kingdom Metazoa; phylum Cnidaria; class Hydrozoa; order Anthoathecata; family Hydridae; genus Hydra; species Hydra vulgaris. The sequence goes on along the minus strand of NC_088921.1, from coordinate 8,957,973 downwards.
GGCTTGACCTGGAATTGTCGAGAGGGAAATAATAAAGTTGTTTTATGTCGATTAACTTCAGATTTACCAATTCATATAAGTAAATGATTTAATTATATATCTATATATATTATATTTAACATTATATTTATGTATATACATAACTATGATTAAAATACAAATCTATATATATTATACTAATATTATATTTATGTATTTATGTATTTATAATTATATAAATACTTAAATATAATTATACGTATATCATTTACTTATACCATAAATGAAATAAATATAAAATAAATAATATAAAGTATAAATGATTTGAGATCCTTATATCATGCTCTTATTAATAGTATAAAGGTATAACCTATGACTTGTTAATGTTATACTAATAGTATTATTATAACATCAACAAGTTATAGGTTATACCTTGTTAAAATAACATTTGCCGAATGTTATATTTCAACTGAATGTTATATTATAACCTATAACAATATTCATTATTAAATAGTATAACCAATAAATGATTTGAGTTCCTCAAAAAACATTTTCTAACTTTTAAAATAAAACCAAGTATTATGATATTATGTAATATACTGTCATAAGTAGGCCCTCCGCGATCCCAAATGACGCCTGGGTCAAAATTTACCTAGCGCCCAATCATATCGACCGAATCCAAAAAAGTTTGAGTACTGTCAAAACGCTAATTTTTTTTTACTGAAATCTGAGGGGGTGGGTTGGGGAAGCTTCTAATTATTTTTGAAATATATTAAAAAAGAAATGTACTAATAGACGTGTTATTGAACTTTTTTATATTGCAAGTAACTGTAAGTTTTAAATGTAATAGATATTTAATGCTTCAAGAGAAGTTGACTCTGCGGGCTTTATTCGTAATAAAATTCGAAATAGCTAAGTCGTAGCACAGACTTTTTGCAAGATCGTGTTCAATAAATATAACTAGGAGATTAGTTAGCCGGTCTTGACTCATTTTAGACCTTAATGTTGTTTTGACTAGACTAAGCTTACTGAAAGACCGCTCTCTTTCGGCGATAGAAACGGGAATCGTGTTAAAAATACGTAACAAAATACATATTGATTCGAAAAGAGACTCTAGACCTTTCTGATAGATTCCATTTAATAGCTTCATTGTAGTGAGATTTTCGTTTGGACAAAAAGATTGGCGCACTTCAGCGTACCCAGATGACGAACCTCTAAAATAAGTTTGTCTCCATCTACATCGCTCACGTAGATTTGCGCCAATGTTTTACATTTCTCCTCCACATTGGTGGTTCAACTTTTTTTCTTCACTCGACCTATTATTTGATTCTGAGAGCCATAGGATAGAGAAACTGTTCGTCGTCTTTTCTGTAGGTTAAAATCTATCTTTAATTAGTTGAAATAAAGTATCGAGAGCGGTGTTATACACGTTCACCTCAAACTGCTTTTCATCGTTTTCATAGAAAAAAAATTCGTTCCTTGCTTCTTCGTAAAATAATTTCCTTTTCCTTGTACTTTTTTGAACTAATTTTGGCTGAAATCCATAGCTTGCTAGACCAGAGGCAATCAAATATGCTTCATTACCTAATTCGAGCCGAAAAGATTTAAATCTAGTAAGATCCTCGATAAGAGTCCTCATAAGTTTCATCTCATTATCTAGAGTAATATTTTCTGATTGAAATGACAGGTTGACATAGTTTAATGCTTGAAGTGCTTTGAACCAAAAGGTTGTCATAATAACAAACTCAAATGAATGAATCCATTTCTCCAAAGATTTTCCGTCATTCAAAAGATCTCCAGTTAAATCCAGATCACAAAGTTTCTGAAAGAAAGAAGGGTTTCTCTGTGTCGCTTAACTAACGGCTTTACAGCCTCAATGCGTGCACTCCATCGAGTTTGCGAGGTTTGATGAAGAGACAAACCAGTCGTCTTGGTCAAGGTTTTCCACCTTATAGGGCTTTCACTAAAAAGATTGTAGAGTTACTGAATTATGCTAAAATAGTTCTTCATTTCGACAGAAGATTCAATGGAGTGAACACCAGCTGAGTTAAGGTTACGAGTGCTGCATGGCATGTAAAAAGTTTGGTTACGAGTGCTGTATGGCATGTAAAAAGTTATTGCTTGTACTCCTAAAAAGATTGTAGAGTAACTGAAGACTTGTACTCTTGTAAAACTTGTACTCCTTTGTACACGTAGATGATGCGATTGATTACCAGCCCCGCAAACTTGCTTACTTCCGAAATGTGAGCACAGAAAGCAAAGAAATATCTTAGAAGTTGCACTCCAAACAAGCAAATCTCTGTTTATTTTTCCTCGTTACGAGTTTCGTAACGAGGAAAAATTTGATTTTCTTTTGAAACTTGAATTCCGTGAAAAACTGATTCAGAAAACTTAATCTTAACCGAGTCTCTCGGAAATAAAAGAAAGAGTTTTAGGAGGCCAAATAAAGCAACTGCATCACATTTAATTTTAGATATAATTTCATCCAACAAAGCAGGATCATTTGTTGTATTTGTCTCAGCAATCTTATCTTTATACTCATATTTCAAATAAATATTTAAACAAGTATATTACTTACACAAGCTCAAAATGATTATTAAAAGAATCTTCGCAAACCAAATTTTCCAATAAATTGTTTCCATTTTCCATTTTTCTTGTTGCCAATATTGTGCTACTTTAAGGAGACAGTGCTTCTTCTGAGCTCAAAAAATTTTCATACGACTCATTTGCAAAGCCATCTATAGAAAATGAAGTAAAAGATTTGAAAATCTCTTGATTTATTTAGAAATAGTATAATGGGAGAAAAATATGAAAAAGAAGGATATATTTAGATTAATGAACTTCCTATTTCAAAGGCTTGATGTGTCTGGGAGGAATTTTTAATAATTAATATGGAAACTGCAGGCCTATCCCTATTTTATTTTTTTAGCTCGTATACCACAAACTTCCAGTGTATGCTTATTTTTTTTCTCATTTGCTGTCTTATTAGCCACATTTTTTCTGTTTTGACAGCCAGAATCTTTTTACTTGAAACTGAACATGTTTTGTTTTTACAAAACAGAATAACTCAAGTATTAAAGCTATTTTTATGCTAATTAGTGAACTTAAATGAAGTCTTGGAATCTCAGTTATACAATGTACTTTAACTTTTGTTGATATATATATATATATATATATATATATATATATATATATATATATATATATATATATATATATATATATATATATATATATATATATATATATATATATATATATATATATATATGTATTTAAATATGTATGTATGTATGTGTGTGTGTATGTATGTATGTTTGTATATATATATTATATAGATAGATATAGATGTGTTTTATATGAAAAATTGCAGCCCATTTATATATATAAATATATATACATATATATATATATATATATATATATATATATATATATATATATATATATATATATATATATATATATATATATATATATATTAACATATATATATATATATATACATATATATATATGTATATATATAAATATGTATGTATGTATGTGTGTATGTATGTATGCTTGTAATATATAAATATATATATATATATATTTATATATATATATATTTGCTTATTTTTACACAAAACACATCTATATCTATACATATTATATATACATACATACATACATACATATATATATATATATATATATATATATATATATATATATATATATATATATATATATATATATATATATATATATATATATATATATATACATATATATATGTATATATATATATATATATATATATATATATATATATATATATACATATATATATGTATATATATATGTATATATATATATATATATGCATATATAGATATATGTATATATATATATATATATATATATATATATATATAATATTATATGTGTATTTATATATGCATATGTATATATATGTATTTATGTATGTGTGTTACAGATATAGATATAAACATGTGTTTTTTATTAACAAAGCAGCCGTTATGAGTTTTTCCTGCAAAAGTTTTGACTAGTCTAGACTTCCGCATATGTATTCGGATAATGTTGTATTGCTGTGGCAACAATTCTTAAACTTATATTTTTAAAAATAAGTTTCAAGTGTATTGTTACTATAAACTTGTATTATAAAGCTAGAAGTTTTTCTTTGAAGCCCTGTGTAAAAAAGTTATTGCTTGATATGTGTCAACTTCTACTCCTTAATTAGGATTCTTTATTAGAGTTGTTATTTCTAATAAAGAAGGTAACATTTAGAGGTTGCATCATATGGGTGGAATGTGGTGGCAATGTTAGCATTACAATTGTAATGTTTTCTGCAGTATTCAATGGCTGAAAAACTTATGTGTGAGTTATGGTTATCCACAATTAACAGAACAGGATCAGCAATAGTTTGTTTTGTGTGATAAACAAAGTGCTTCAAATAATTTACAAAAATTTCCTGCGTCATCCAACCAGATTTATGGGCAAAGCCAACTGAATCATGTGAAGTATTGTCCAGAAAATCATGCCGCATTCTTTTATGTGTAAAAATAAAAACCGGAGGTATGTAAGTTCTTACAGCATTCATGCTACAAAACGTGGTTACGGCTTTTCCTCTTTCAGCAGAAATAGCTTTGTCCACTCTTTTAATGCCTTTGACAGAAAATAATTTTGGGATTTTTGTTGGTACATTGGGTAACCCACTTTCATCAGCATTGAAGATTCTTGAAGGTAAAAATTTATGCGTTCTCAAGAGATCTCGAAGTAAATCAAAAAAATATTGCAACCCGTGGGGAGTTAAAACCATGAATTCTTCCCAGAGACGTCATTTCAGGAGTTCGTAATGAAATATTGTTGTGGCATTTCAAAAATCCACCTAACCAGTCAAGACCACCAATTTCTGCAAAATTTCTGAAATTTCAGCACGTTCTGCAAATTCAAATGCAAATTTTGTGAGCTGTACTTTTGTCATACCAAAAAATCTTTTGCTCAACTCAATTAAATATTCTTCGAGTAATTTTTCCATTTCCATTGAAAATATAGGACGAAACCTTCCATTGCTGATTGGAAATTAATCAGAAGATTTCTTAAGGTAACGCCTTAATGTTGCTTCTGGAACTCTAAAATTTACAGCAGCTTGGTTCTTGTTGCAAGCATTGGAATTGCAAGCTTCAATAGCTTGAGTCATGTTCTGCATTGTCCAATTTCCATTTGCACTTGTAGTTCTGATATAGTTGCGAACCATTTTAATAACTACAAATAACACAATAGTATGCAATGGGACTGTCAATATAAACAAAGAACATGCAAATACATGTACCATATTAAAAATATACTTTACACACACACACATACACACACACACACACACACACACACACACATATATATATACATATGTATGTATATGTATGTATATATATACATATACATACATATGTATATGTATATATATATATATATGTGTATATATGCATACATATATATATGTATGTATATGTATATACATGTATATATATATACGTATATATATATATATATACAAATACATATATATATGTATATATGTATGTATGTATGTATTTATATGTATATGTATGTATAAAACAGATTACATATAACCATACAGTATAGTTATTAACCCTAATCATATTAGCTATCCTTATTTTACAAACAGATTTACGCATAACTAAAATTGACATATGCATAAATAATAAAATTCACAACATAACTAAATTTAATTAACTTTAAAGTAACTTTAATTATTATTATTTTAAGTTATTTTATTATAATTGTGTTTATTGTTATAACTAAGCACAACTAGGCAACAAGATTTAAGTTAAACGAAACAAGAGGCAGTGTTCATACAGTTTATAGTAAAACATGTACTTCGACAAAACGACAAACGAGTCATCTTACCCCGTTCATCTTGCCCCTAGACTACACAATCTTCAAAGGTGATTCAGAACTATACATAAGTAAGTAATCATAGCTTAATACTACTCGTTTGGCTTCCAAATAGAACAAGCTAAACGAAAAATTCTCTCTTACCTTTAGCTGGTGATGTAATGAAAAAAAAATCAAATCCAAGTAAATTTTTTTTTTCCTAATATCGAAAAAACCATATTTAATACTTATCTTTCATTCCAAAAATAATACTTATAAAGAAAACATAAATAAATCTAGTAGATATAATCTACATCGCTCTCAGCTACAGTCAGCTTTCATATTTAGTTGAATTTTGAAGATAATGGTAGGTCATCATCTTGCCCCATTCGTCATCTTACCCCATGCTCCCCTACGTGTTTATTAAAAGTAATTTTTTTGTCTTGAATTTTAGCCCAAAGCTCATATAAATGTTTTTTTTATATATAAATAAATTTAATATGAATATATTTTCCAAATAAATAAGCATTTTTATGTATTTTTTGTTGTTTCAAATACTTTCAAAGTTTTTTCACATAATTATAAAGAACATGTTTGGTTAAAAATAAAATTAAAAACGACATTTTGAACTTTTTTTATTTTATTTACAAATTTTATATTTAATTTTTTTTTCTTATAAAAAAAGACCTTTATTTTCCACAGTGGGCCGGGGCCGCGGTCACTGATTTCCTTATAGTGTAAGGCTTCTGATTTGGTTCACTGATTTCCTTATAGTGTAGGGCTTCTGTAATGATCATGCAGAAGTTATTTTATTTTAAAGCGCACTAATTACTTAAAAATTATCTAATAAATATTTGATTAACTTATTGAGGTAATATTCTATATTAATTAACTAATTGTTGGTAATATATTTTCAATACTAAATTTTGATATAATATAAGACATGGCAGTTAATCAATAAATAATTCAGTTAATAAATAACTTAAAGGCGCATAACTTGCTTTTAAAGAAAGGCATCGTTATGTCCTTAATTTGGTTTATAAAGAATTTCTTTTATGAAGTTTTTTAACTTAAATTTTTTTGTTTTTAAAATTTAATTTTAGTTATACAAATTTTTAGTTTTAATTCTTTTTCACTTCACAATGAACCACAGTGACCGCCAGGTTCTAAGTCTCCCCACATCAGATTTTTTTTTATAAATATTTAGTTGTATATATGAAAATAAATATTTGGTTAGTAAAAACCTCTAGGGGAATGGAAAAATGTATGAAAATCAAAGAATAAAAATTATAATTTTTAGTTAAAAAACATCCGCCATTTTCAGAAAAAAAGGCTATAATTTGCTAATCAAATATCGGCATAGTTTGATTTTAGACATACTCTGGTACACAACGACAAGTTTTATTAAATGGCGGTTAACAATCTATGTGCTGTTTGTTTTAAAATCTTTGGTAAAAAGTCAGCAAAGCTTCATAAAATATCTAACGCTATTGAAGAAAAAATAAAAACCTTTATTTGGGATAGCTATGATCAAAATTTAGCAAACCATCCTAAAGTTATTTGTAGCAATTGTTATAAAAACCTTTATTGTTTGGAAAAAAACGATACAAAACACCTTGATAAGTGGCTAAAGCAAATTTCTCAGGTTAGTTGATAAAATTAATAAAAAACTATATTTAAGACTTAGTGTTTAATTAAATAAAGTTGTTTTATTTTTTATTAATTTTAAAAAAAGAAAGAGCTGTGTCTCAATGAACTTTAATAAACTTGAAAAAAAAAAACATTTAAACAGCTTGTTTTAGGAACTAATATGCCATCGATGTGTTTATTTTTGTTGTGTTATATTTTTTATATTACTAATTTATATAGCTTTAGATTTTTTTTTGATTAGATAAACCGTCAAGATATCAGAAGAACTTCAGATGTTTCAGAAATATCAAAAGATATTAACATTTTTACTTCTGAGTTAAATGATGATAAAAATGAAAGGATGTGCTTAAAATGTTATGGAGTTGTTAAGTCAGGCATTATTCATCTTTGTAGTGATGTTCAAGCTGTGAAAAATTTAGTTAATGCAGCATATGCATTGGGATCAGCAAGTGCAGAACGTGTCGCCTCAAGTATTTTAAAAACAAAAATGGAAAAGGAAAATATTTTTAGAGGTGAAAAATTCACAATTGCTACTTATGGGAAACCATTAACTATTGTTGCCGGAACTACTGACAATAAATGTGACCGTGCTAATTTTAGTCAAGTATCTTTTGGAACAATCATTGAGCTTATAAAATGTTTAGAACTATCTCAGTGTAAAACCAAAAAAATGTGTTCTATATTTAGAAAAAGTCTTGGCTTTCAAAGTAGCATTGCAGGAAATATTGTTAAAAAATTAGAGGCTTTAAAAGCAGAAATGAATGAATATTTTTCATGTAAAGAAGAAGAATTTGTTGAAGCTGGTGATGTAGTAAATAAATCAATGGTTTATATTAAAGATATTGATGAATTTATACATGATATAATCACTGAAAGGAATATTGACCCGTTTTCTACAATTGTAAGAGTTGCTGTGGATTCTGGTCAAGGTTTTTTAAAGGTCACTATGAATGTTTTTAATCCGCATGATAAAACTAGCAACCAACCTGACCTTGATGACTCTGGAGTTAAGCGTTGTTTTATTGTTGCTATTGTAGAAGGAGTGTCTGAACACAATGGAAATCTTAGAAAATTAGTTGATACTCTTAATCTTCAAAATATTAAGTATTCTGTTGCATTTGATTTAAAGTGTGCAAACTCAATGTTTGGCATTACAAGCCATGCTGGAAAATATAGTTGTTTGTGGTGTAAAGGAGAGAGTCTTTTGGATGGTGGAGAAAAACGAACTCTTGGTTCCCTCGATTATCATTACAGTAAATACACAGAAGCTGGAAAACCAAAATCAAAGATGGCTGATTATAAAAATGTTATTAATCCAAGATTATTATATCTTGAAGAGGATCCAGACACAATTATTGAAAATTTAGTTCCAGTACCTGAGTTGCATACATTAATCGGAATAGTTACAACTTTTGGAAAACTATTATCAAAACTATGGCCTGGCTTTGAAAAGTGGTTAAACTCAAATTACATATTTTTCAGAGGTTACCATGGCATTGGATTTGATGGCAACAATGCCAACAGACTTTTAGATAAGTTAGATGTTCTTTCTCGTGATATTGCTGATCAAGGAAAGCTTGATTTACTACCAGTAATTGAATGTTTAAGAAAGTTTCAGTTAATGAAGCAAGCCACCTTTGGAGAAAAAGTTGGTGATATTGAATCTGTTGTTTTCGAATTCAAGATGTCTTATGCTAATTAAAAGGGAATATATTAATACTTACTTTGAAAACATTTCTTTGAATATACTGTGGAAAGTTCATATTGCAGTTAACCATATTGTACCATTTCTAAAAAGTACCAATACTGATAATGGGCTTGGAATTTACTCTGAACAAGCAGGTGAATCTGTTCATCATGAGTTTAGAAAGACATGGAATAAATATAAAGACAATGACAAAGCCACCCAGACTATGCTAAACGGTTAAAGTCAAGTGTTGTGGAATTTTCAACATTTAATAAATAGTTAACAAGTTTACTGATCAATTTAATATATTTTGCTACACAACTATGTCAAAATTATTATTTACAAAGTATTTTAATAGCATTAAAAATACTTTTAATTGAGTATTGATAAAATAGAATGCTATTTTTGTATTTCAAAGCTTAGTCAAGATATTTTTCACATTAAATGCATTTTGTTGTTGTTTTTATACCTACATTCTTTTTCTTTGTAATCTTTTATATAAATGTTCTAACACTTTTTTAATGCCTTTATATTATGGGAGTACACAAGTACAGAGTAAAAATTAGGTTTCTTCATGAAATAATGTGAAATATATGAACTTCAATAAGGTTAACGGTGTACCGCCCCTCCCCTTTTATCTAAAGTTTAGATGTGTAAAAATTTTATTCTAGCCATACCTATGGAGGTTCTTAATACCTTTACTTAACTTATATACTATGTTACTTCTTAATAAGAAAAAAAAATTGGATGTGGGGAGACTTCAAACCTGGCGGTTATTGTGGTTCACAGTGACTTATAAACACTCGTTTGGTATGCAGAATATATTAAATCTATTTGATAATAATGATGATGATGATGATGATGATGATGATGATGATGATGATGATGATGATGATGATGATGATGATGATGATGATGATGATGATGATGATGATGATGATGATGATGATGATGATGATGATGATGATGATGATGATGATGATGATGATGATGAGGATGAGGATGATGATGATGATGATGATAATGATGATATATTATATATATTTAATTTGATTACAATTAATATATTATAAAATATATTAATTCAATAAAACAAATAAACTTTTAGTATGCAGTTTTTTTAGTTGGTTTTTCAATTTCCAGATATCTTTATTGTCTTAACACCAGTGATAAAATTCTCTTAAGAAATAAAAGATATGTAGAAATACCATTATGGTATTTATTAGCATCAAGGCACAAAAAAAAAATTTGAGCAGTCTCAATAAATCTTTTTTTAATGCATTTTTTTGTAATTTATTTGATTTTGAGTTAGTTAAATTTCACTCAAAAGTAAAATTATTCTCATTTATTTTTTTATTATTTTATTTAAAGTTTTTCCATATTTTTAGTTTTTGTAATAAAACCTGAACTTTTAAAAATTTTGTTTTTAAAAGTTTATATTTTATATCAGAGAAAAAAATGTTTCCTTGAATGTTTTGTTAAAATATTTAACAAACTATATTAATTCTTTGTATATTCTTATATAGTTAATTTTTTAGTTTTTATTGTTGCTTTTGAGTTTTTATCTTATTTATTTTAAGCTTAATTATATGAAAAAGACTTCAAGGTTGATTGAGAGAGTCTTAAATGCATATTTTCAACTTGACAGGGTTTGTTATATATTTATTATTTATGGATTATCTAAGCCACTGTTAATAATAAATATGTATTTATTTATTAACATAATAATGTTTGTTTGTCTTGTTGTTTAAAGTTATTAGCGATATTAAAACTTATGAAAAAGCTTTTACTTAGCGAACTTCTGATATCATGAGTTGATAAACCTTTATGATATAATTTTAGTAAAAATTATAAAGTTCAGCTATTATTGTTGATGAGTTGAACAATTATAGAATTTAATTAATTTTTTTTGATCTGCTTATAATTAACCTTATGAACATTAATGTAAAATACTTGCAGTTTTGGTCTAACAGTCTAACAGTCCTAGCAGCACTTTTTTTACTAACTAAGCAACTGCATAACAATTTTGATAATTGTTATGTAGTTTTATCAATTCCATGGGTAAAACCATATGTCTGTTTTTTAAATACACTCCCTTTTATAACAAATTTCATGCAATAATCTATTATTTTTCAAAAACTATAACAAAATAAATTATTAATCCCCCTCAATTTGAGAGAGGCTGTAAACATGGCAGAGTTATAAAAACTGAACAGTTAAAGATTATTGCATGAAACTTGAAATTATTGCATGAAACTTGAAATTTGTTGATGAATATGAATTTAAATAAAAATAATAAAGTAAATATTTTATAAACTCGTTGCTCCCATGTTAAGGGCTAGGTGGGCCCAAAAATAAGAGTTTTTTTTTTTCCCAATATATATATATATATATATATATATATATATATATATATATATATATATATATATATATATATATATATATATATATATATATATATGCTTAATTTTGGCACTAACAGGCATTGTGCTAACTCCAAACTTTTTTAGGTTTATGTTTATATCAAAAAAGAATGTTTTGCAAAGAATTGGGGTAATTGGAGCTTGGGAACAAAAAAACCCTAATTTTACACTGCTTCGTATTAGTATAATAAATGTATTAAAAATTATTTAAACTGAAAATACAAATGTGGGTTGTAAAGATAAAGTAACACATAAAAGTATAACACATATGAAAACATTACCGGGCTGCTTTTTTGTTCGTTTTTATGATGCCAATTGATTTTTTGTCTGAATATCAATTCCACAACCATTTTCATATCTAAGAAGTTCTATTTTTTCTGTGCAATGTTTGTCTGAATATCTAATAATGCCTTATAATAATTTTTTAGAAATAAAAACTTTACGCTATTTGTGACAGTAATAAAAAATAATAATTAAACAAAATAAAACAAAACTAAGTGTGAAAAAAACTACCAGTTTCTTCTCGGTTAACTCTCCTGTTCAGAAATTGCTGTACATTAGAGCAAAAAATAGAGTTTTGATCCATAAACCACTGGCTCTGTTTTTGACAAAGCTCGGCTGCACAACCTGCCTAATAGTGAAATCACTTGACATAAAAGCTAAGATCGGAATGAAAATATTGAAAGAATGGTCTAACTATAAAGTTTCTTATGACGAAGATATAGAGGAACAGTTAAGTTCGATACGTAAGAAAATATGTGGTCGCAAAAAATAGGGACTTTAAGCTGTATTAAAGATAAGAAAAGAAGTTAAAAAAGAGACCATTTTAAAAAATATTTCAAAATCTCTAACGCGAGAGAAAATTGTAACAGTAAACATTTTCACAACTGCATAAAAAATTATAAAACAATATTTACAGGTTCCTGAAACGTTTTTTTTGTGAGTATTATTCTTGTCTTTATAGGCGTCAATTTTTAAAAATTTAAGATTTGAAAATAAAATTACAACAGAGTTGGTTGATTCACCTCGAACACGCCATATCTGTAAAACGTCAATATGTGTTATACTTTCTGGGACCAGTTTTATGTCTGACTCTATACAATCGTTGGTATAATGATGCAGCAACCTGCTTACAACATGCCCTCTACATCTTGTTTTCAATTACATTTAGTATAATATAATATTATTTAATATATTATTATTATGTCTAAAATATATTTAATATATTGTTATTATATCTTATATATAATAATAATATATTATTATTATATCTAAAATATATTTAAAAAATAGTGATACGCTGCCTTTTTTATTAAAATCAATTTATTTATAAACATATCGTATAACAAGAAATGATTTTTAAAGAATTTAGCATAAATTATTTCCACCAGTAGACTGCCATAATAGTCTAAAAACTATGTATTGTTTACATATCGCAGATGCAATATTACACTTCGTAACAAACATAATTAATGGATGCTTTTACATTTTTACAAAATTTTCAAATAAGCAATAGGAAAGAGTTTGATTCTTTTCGGCTCATATTTTATATCTATCTATATGTGTTGTCCCCTTAACAAAATATTTCTTAATAAAATTGTGAGTTATATTTGGTTAAAATGCCTCTTGTTCAAGTTGAAAACTGTTGTTTATAGATACCTCTTCATTGAGAGCAACAAGTTCATCATGTTTATGTTCACGAAAAACAGGTCTATTCCTACATTAATGACATATAAAAAGGAAAGAGTTCCGCTACCTTTTTTTCTAAAAAAAGCACTGTATATATATATATATATATATATATATATATATATATATATATATATATATATATATATATATATATATATATATATATATATATATAACAATATTGCAATAATTTTTAATAGTAAATAGGTGAGTTTTTTTTTTAGTCAAAATTCAATACAAAAGAGAGATGACATCAAAGATAGGCTGCCTGTCCAATTCAAAGTTATACTAATGGTTATATTTGGGGGAAAAAAGAGTAATATTTAGATAGGCACTTTTTAAATAGTTTAGATATTTATAAGAAAAGTTCTGGAAAACATGGTTGTAAGACTGTAAAATGCAGTCTGGGTAATACAAATAATTGATTAAGAAATAAATTAAGCAACAAAAGTAGAAGCAATTTGTATGTTTATTAGTGAATTAAGCTGTTTCTTTGGATGTACAAAAAGGATGTGGCCAATAAATTCAAATAATAAATTTGAGAAAAATTTTGTCTAAAAATTTTCTTACTTTTGCGAAGAAACCAGATAAATGCATGTGTAAATATAAGACTTGCCTAGAGACAAAACTTTTCTGAAATCAATTATAAAACAAGATTTTTTTTGGATCAAGTATTAAAAGATTAGGCACATATCAAGGACTAAAGGTAAATTATAAGTGTTGTCTGAATTTAAGGAAGAGAGAGCCAAAAGTTTTAACATATAGTTTCGGCAGTTAGCTGGGAAAAACAGAAAACATGCTAGAGTCAGAAAAAAGAAACAAATCGAAGAGTAAAAAAAGGTAAGTTTAAGCAAACGTTACAAAAAGGTTAGTGATTGGTGTTGTCTGAAAAAAGAGTCACAAAGTTAACTTCTTTTTTTTTTATTCATCTTCATTTCCAACAAGGCTGCAAGCACCCTCTGTTAGAGTTATTAAAGTTACTGGAAGAGAAAAGATGAAGTTTATACAGCAAGATAACGATTGAAAGACATCTTAAAATATTGCAAATTATGTAAATAAGGAAAACAAGATGAAGGAAGCGAATTCCATAGAAATGATATTTGAGGAAAAAAACTGGACATATAAGAATTTAGAGCACTGAGGAACAGTCACAGGAAAAGGAAAAGATTTAATAGAATGACAAGTAACATGAAAATGAATTCTAGTATATTGTACAGTAGTCTTTATAGAAAAAGAAAAAGAAGCACCATTACGATGATGGTTGGAGGTTGGTTGCAAGAGCAGGTCCAACTATGTTAACAATTCATTTTTGCACCGAGTCTAAGAGAGAAAGAGCATCATTGAAAGATCCACCCTAGATACGGAAACAGTATTCCATACCAGGACGGATTTGAGATTTATAGAGATAAAGAATAGAATCCGGAGTAAGAAAGTAACTAGCACAATAAAAAGATGCAACCATAGCAGATGCTATTTTTTCAATCAATTTTATATGTGGTTTCCAATAAAGATCTGAATTAAGAAGGTACATTACCGTTCATAAATATGAAGATCTAGACTACAACATATTATAGTTATATATTGATTGGATTGTTTACTACAACATATAATAGTTATATATAGTTATTACTATAATAACTATATATATTATATAATAACTATATATAATATATAATAACTATATATATTATATAATATATATATATATATATATATATATATATATATAATATATATATATATATATATATATATATATATATATATATATATATAATATATATATATATATATATATATATATATATATATATATATATATATATATATATATATATATATATATATACATAAAAAGTACCAACTGGTTTCATTTAAAAAAGTCTAATTTTCGCCCGATTGAATTGTATTAAGTACCCGACTAAATTCGTCAAAATATCGACTATAACTTAAAATTGGCCTTATTTTGGAAAAGGGGAAGAGGGGTTCCACCACCATACATCTAATCTAAAATCGCCTCTGTATATATATATATATAAATATATATATATATATATATATATATATATATATATATATATATATATATATATATATATATATATATATATATATATATATGAATAAATTTTATT